>NC_137040.1:10287996-10465496 GCF_032717465.1 Coenobita brevimanus | reverse complement strand
GGTAGTGTTCTCGTGGACACGTGTGAGGAGGGGGTAACATTGGTGATAGCCAGTACCCTTTTTAGGCACAAAGTGATCCACAGGTATATATGGCAAGTGATGGGAAGGGTGAAGTAGTGAACTGAAAGAATGGAAAGCAATGATTGATTATATTTGTGTGGATGAGAGAATGAGAAGATGTGCTGAATGCGAGAGCATCTGGAGGTTGGGGAAGTGGACTCTCTGACCACCACTTGGTCTTGGTGAATGTCAAGAAACAAATGAAATCGATAAATATAAGGAGAGAAGGGCAGGAGGAAGTAGCCAATACAAAGAGAGTAGAAAGATTAAGAGAGGATGAAAAAATGCAGAATATAAGGAATAATGAAGTGATTGGGTAAATATGATTTGGAGCAGATAGGGAAGGTAGAAGGTATGTGCAAGGTATTCTCAGAGGAAATCTGTGCAGCATGAGAGGTGGTGTGTGGGATGAAGAGATGACAAAAGGGAGTGTAAGGAACAACATAGTGGAATGAAGATGAGACAATCTGTAATGCAAGAGAAGAAAGCATATAGTGAGTGGATGGGAAGCAGTGACATGCAGGGAGTTAGAGAGATAGAATAGAGAGTTATATGTAGCAGTGAAGAGAGAGGTGAAAGACTGCAGTAGTTAGAGAGTAAGAAGAGAGTGGGTGGAAATTTGGATGGAGTTAAAGTTGAAAGTGAATGGAATGTAAGAAAATGTTCTGGAAGGAGGTTAAGAGAATTAGATAGGCTGATAAAGAAGGTAGTAGGGGAGTTAAAGATAAAAATGGCAGATTGTGAGCTGCGAAGAGAGAAACGGTGAGCAGATGGAGAGAATGTTTTAAGGAATTGTTAAACATAGAGAATGAAAGTAACACAAGTGGCTGGAATATGGCTGGGAGAAGAAGGGAGATGAGAAGTGAGGAAGAGCTTAGTAGGATGGGAGGAACGGAAGCAATGAATAAAGTCAAAATGGGGAAGGCCTCAGGAATTGATGGAGTGTGTGGTGCAATGCTGAATCTTGGGGGAGATAGCAATAGAATGGATATAGAATATTTAGATTGGCCTGGGAGGAAGGTAGAGTCCCGGAGGATTGGAAGTCAAGTATAATTATTATTCCCCTGTACAAAGGAAAAGGGGTAAAAGAATTGTATGGTAATCATAGGGGCATTTGTCATAGTGTAGTAGGAAAAGTATATGGAAGGATACTTATTGACAGAGTCAGGGAAATAACTGAGGAATTAGTTGGAGAAGAACAGGGAGGTTTTAGCAAAGGAAGAGGTTGTTTAGATGAGATATTCATACTAAGGTGTGTAGTGGAAAAGTTTCTAGAGAAGGGAAAGAAGTTGTATGTGGCCTTCGTGGATTTGGAGAAAGCATATGACAATGGATAGACAAGGAATATGGAAAATATTAAGAGTATGTGGAGTAAGTGGGAAGTTGGTGAATGCTTTGCGCATGAATGGTGAACTGAGTGAATTTTTCTGTCTGAATGTTGGATTGAAACAGGGATGTGTTACATCTCCATGGTTGTTCAATCTGTATATGGACGGAGTTATATAATACAGTGGAGTCCCTTTTATCCGAAATTCTTTTAACCATAATATGCCATCAACCTTAAGTTTTACTAAAACGTTCTCATGTTGATTAACCGCAAAAATCTAAAATCCATTCGAAAATTCAAGCATGGCGGGCTTGTTTCGCGCCACTAGCGTTATTTTACCGTTGCTCCACTAGTCACTAGAGCAAGTGTTGGTTGTGCCAGCCCCCATCCAACACCTCGGAAGATTTGGATGATGTGGGAGATGATGTGGATAATGTGTAAATGATTAAATAAGGAAACAGAAAATATGAAAAAATAATTAGGTTTAATACTATTTGTTTGAATTGCTTACAGTGAATTACGTAATTGTTTCGGTGAATGTTTATTTATTTGAGTGAAGATTTATTTTAAGTTGACAGTTTTGTTTACACGTACAAAAGTGCAGTTGCATATGTAGTTACTACAGTGTATTAAGTGTTTTGGTGATGGTTGAGTGGCTATTGGGATGCTGGTGGTGGTGGTGGTCTAGAAGTCACCAGAAATGGGTGATGGATGAGTACAATACTGTTCCCTTGTATCCTACATATTATTACAGTATCTTATATCCGGAAAAATCGATTTAACGAAACTTTGAAAGTCCCATGATTTTCGGATAAAAGAGACTCCACTGTACAAGGTAGGGCAGTGGATGCTGGAGTGGCCCTAATAGGAGAGGGCAGCATTTGGAAACTTCCTGTCCTGTTGTTTGCAGATGATGCTGTATTGTTAAGTAAAGATGAAGGGGAACTGCAATACTTGGTGAATAAGTTTGGGAGAGTTTGTAAGAAACAGAATCTAAAGGTGAAGGTAGGGATGAGTAAAGTTGTTGTCTTTGAGAGAAATGAAGTCACTGAATGCACAGGCTTGGTGGTGAGGAAATGGAAAATGTGAGTGCATTTAAATACTTGAGTAACATGATGAGTAAGGATGGAAGTTTAGAGGATGAAGTGCTTGATAGAGTACAGCAGGGAAGAAAGGTTGCTGATTCATTGAAAGCCATGATAAGGAATAGAGAAGTAAACATGGAAGTTAAAAAGTTGCTGCATCATAGTAGTGTGATACCAACTCTAACATATGGAAGTGAAGCTTGGACCTTGTTGGAAGGGTGCAAGTCCAGAGTGAGAGCAGCAGAATTGAATCATTTGAGAGGAGCATGTGGAGTTACATGAAGAGACAGACTGACAAATGAGGACATGAAGGAGTATTGTAAATTGGATGTGGATGTGATAGAAAGCGTTAGGAGAAATACATTGAGGTGGTTTGGCCATATGGATGAGATGGAGAGTTAGAGACAAATCAGGAGAGTGTATGTGAATGAGGTGAAGGAGGGAAGAGGGAGGGTGATTGATGGAGTAGGGGAGAGGGAAGGGGAAGCCAAGGATGAGCTGGTGGGATGCAGTGGAAAGGTATATGAGAGTGGGGGGCGTGAGTTGAGAGTAGGGCAACGTAATGGCAGGAGACAGGGCGACATGGAGGCGATTTGTTTATGGGCACCCCTTACAGGATTAAGGTATTTTGCTGTAAGTAGATAGATAGACCAACTAGCTGGTGTAGCATGATTGTGGCAGGAACACTGTGTACTGGTGACTTTGAGCTTTAGTTTAACCCTAGCCATATCATGCAGTGTCAGTCACTGAGGTACATGTGCTTGAGTGAGCGTATGTTTAGTGCACATGGCAAATTTTCTTCCATCTCTTCAATTTTTTTAAAATTGGTGACCATTCAAGGTGGATTTCACTTTGGAAACAAAAGAAAGTTCACAGGGGCCATATCTGGAGAGTAGGGCAGCCGTGGGATGATAGTCGTCTCGTGCTTCACCAAAAAGTCAGATAAGGAGTGATGTGTGAGCAGCTGCCTTGTCATAGAGCAGCATCCAGGTTTTGTTTGTCCATACCTCAGCCTCATCGTTTGCAGTGTCTCTTTCAGATGCTTCAGAATGTCCAAGTAAAACTCTTTATTGTCTGTCTGACCACGTGGAACAAACTCAGATTGAACAACGTCCCCCAGTAAAAAAAGATGACCAGCATCACCATCTTTGAGCTTTTGTGTGTGTGTGTGTGTGTGTGTGTGATGATGATGTTCCAACCCATTGCGATAAATGCCTTTTTGTTGCAACATTGTACCCATACACCCATGTCTCATCATCTGTTCAGACATTTTTCAAAAAGTTTTCATCAGCATTCGAACAATCAGTCAGCTCCTGACTGACTAATGGTTCCTCCTTTTGCATATCTGTCAGCAGATGTGGTACAGATTTTGTGGCAGCACAATGTATCTTCAGTTTTTCAGTTAAAATCATGTGGGATGAACTTTTACAGATACCTACCTCTTCAGAAACTTCATGGACAGTCAGGCAACAGTTTTCATGGATCACAGCATGGATTTTCTCAATGTGATCATCGTCTGTTGATGTGGAAGGCTGTCCAGGTTGGAGCCTTCTTTGCTGGATGTCCTTCCCAATTTGGACTGCTGGAACCATTTGTGACATTGTGTATGGCTCAAACAGTTCTCCCATAAGCCTGTTGCAACATCTGAAAAGTCACCATAAAAGTTTTTCCCAATTTAAATAGAATTTCATGCAAACACATAGCACTTCAAGATCCATCATTGTGCAGCGTGCAACAAATCGCCAAGTACATTAAACACATGTTCATTCAAACGCTTGTACCTCAGTGACTAAGTGATGTGATGTGACACATGTAATGTTAGACTAAAGCTCTCAGTTGCAGCTACACAGCACTCCTGTCACAAACATGCTACATCAGCTTGTTGGTGTGCTGTTTAAAAAGTTTTATTTCTTTTTGGACAGACCTCGTAGACCTCGTTACCGCACATCTTTCGTAAATTAACTTTCTTATCCTGTCAAACCTATACAGCCTAAATATATTCCTCAGTTGTCCAGCTTTTTCAGCATTCACTCATGTCACACCAGAGTCTCATATCCATTCATTAATATTGGTGCTGATGCTGGAGGGGGATGCCCTGATATGCTGTATCTGGACATTGGGTTATACAGATATCCCTCAGCTTCGTTCATTGGGTTATACAAATATCCCTCGGCTTCATTCCTCTCACATGAACAAAGGATGATGGCTTGCAGGTGAAAGGGACCTTCCATGTACGGTCTACCAGGTTAACATCTAGATGAGCCTAGGATCACAGCAACAGTTATGACAATTAAAACAGAATGAGCATGAACATGTTTTCTTGCAGTCCGTGTAATTAGTTCTTTGTTTAAATATATACAGTACATAGCATGAGCCACTTTTCTTCCTTGAGCCTCTCGGCACCCGACTTACTTTACATTTTTACTTCTCTCTTTCTGGTGAAGGAGAAGAGTCCTCCTTGGGTGCTGCTGTTGCCATGGATGGAGAGTAGATGTACTTCCTATCTGGGAACAAAACCTCATTCTGCTCTGCTTCCTGTGAGGAGAACCCCAGTCCATCCTGGCAGAATGCCATCTCCTGCATGGGGGCAGCTTCCCCCTAGGCCATTTTTTTCACATTAAGGGAAGTGACTCTTCAGCAGTCATTTCCCTGTTTCTTACATAACATCAACGGTGTAAGGAACCTGTGGGACAGTCCCATAGTGGCAGTTGCCAACCTGTTGTTGACAGGTCAGCACAGTCAAATGGACTGGGCTTGATCAGTAACAACAGCAACAACTTCTCTTTTCTGTCACTTCACTAAAATACTTAAAAGTTTCTTCTACCAATGCAGGTGGCTCCATTCACCAGCATATTACAGTACTCTTTGAATTTCCCTGTCTATATTTACTTTCAGACTTAGTTGCACACAACAGTCTAGAGGGCAACCACATACAGAATTCAGATCCAGTCTACAAAGATCTCTTTAACCCTTCTGTGGCCATGGGTCTGGAATTTTACGTGCACCCCTGTCTGATGCTGGGGCCATTGTCTGAAGTTTCGAAAATTGATTTTTTTTTTTCCTTGCCATATTGAAGAGGAAGATCTGATGCACCTGGCAGTGCAAATTTCAGCTTCCTACCTGTGGCATGCAATCGAACGCGGAAGTTGCGTAAATTTAGGCAGCTGATATTAGTCACACGTAGGTATTGCAGTGACGCAACATTGCACCCTTTTTTTTTTTTTTTTTTTTTTTTTTTACCAAAAAATATTGTCAGTGATGCTGAAATGTTTTTTTTTTTTTTTTTTTTTTTTTTTTTTTTTAACCAAAAAATATTGTCAGTGATGCTGAAAAGGTGAAATAACTATATATGTGTATTTTGAATTTTTTCAGTACATAATATGCAAGGTTTGAATGTTAAAAATTATATAATGAATTTATTTTGCATTTTTCGGTGTTTATTGTGTTTATGGTAGTATCAACTTATTTTTGTAGGCTGGGTGGTGGAGTTTGTTGGAAAAGGAAGGCTAGAGTGTCTGTTTTCAGACCGAAGTGAGATAATTGTCATCCCTCGAGTGTACAGGCTGGACAGCGAGGGTTGAAATGCGAGACGACCACCTGCCGTTCGCACCTCATGCGAGCTGATTAGCAGGAAGGGAAGGGAGGCCATTCCACCCATGAAAGCATCCTCTGAACACAGAATACTTTCCAGTTATGCATATAAAAGACAAAGAATTTGTAAAATGATTCAAAAGAGTGCAACAAACCTAAGCAAATAGGTAAAGATACCAAACAAAAATTAATTTTTCATTTACAATAATCCCTTTAATATCCGACGTAATTCAGCCAAAGGCATGTCTGGAAATTGGGCCCATGTGGATATTGCACACTGAACTCTAATTTCTTAACACTGCGGGCCAGGCTGAATTCACGGAGGATGTATGACGTTGACCATCCCGCATCCACCTTGTCAAATATCTCCCTCTTCTTCTCCAGAATTAGAACCTCTCGTTTCCACTTCTCGGGTGGTGGGGTCATCATCACACACGTGAAGAAAAGGCAGGAGAGGAACAGCAGAGCCTAAAGGAGGTAGGGCACCACCACAAAAGCGAGCACGTGGGTGGCCATGGTGACGAGCCTGCACTCACGATGAAGGACAGGCAGGAAATAGGGAGGATGCAGGGGCGCTCTAGCGGACGTCAGTGGAATTATGTGCCAAAACACAGTTGGTCCGTTCTGCGCACCTGGCCCAAATTACGGGGGAAAAAAGGGTCGGATTAAAAAAAAAATTTTTTTGTTTTGGGGGCAATTTTGGGGTTGCGAAGTTCCGGGCCCAAAATGCCCGTAAATTGGGTTGTCCGGATATTATGGGGATTACTGTATTTTCCTGTCTTTTTGGTTTATGCCTGTGTTTATTTATAATCATAAACAAGGTGGTTGTGTGTCTTTTGCAAGGGAGGAGAAAGATGATATTTTTTGTCCAGGTCGATATAATGGGTGTAACTATGTGTGTTTAGGCATGGCCATGAGCGAAAATATTGTACATCCACTCGTCACGGCAGCAGGTGGTGAACTGACAAATGAGGCTTGAGAGTGTGAAGTGAAGGTCAGTCTCATGTCCCAGATGTTGGTTCACTTCCCAAAAGATTTCACAGTTTTCTACAAGTCACACTGCATCGAATGATCCAAACCAGTACAACAAACCTGAGCAAATAGTAAATATACCAAGACAAAAATGTATTTTTAAGTGGTAGGTGAGGGCACTCGCCATCCACTCACTCGATTTAGTGTTGCTCTTGGGTGTCTGCCCTTTCCTTTCCTCCATCTTTCTTTCCTTCCATCCCCTTCTGTCTGTCATTCCTTCATTCTTTCCTCATCCTTCTGCATACGGGTGACTTTACACTCCCTCTTCTGTCTTTCCTTCATTCTTTCCTGTTCCTTCTGCCTGTGGGTGATGCTACACTGAGTGACAAGCCAAATGGTTTCCTGTACACCAGGAAACCATTTACTACACTGGGTGGTAACCATATAACCAAATTTTGGCGCCTGGTGGTTTAGTGGGCCAGTATGGCTCTCCAGTCAGATTGAGCTGGTGAAGGTTTATATCCAAGAGATGGTTGGGGTTTATTGCTCAAGTAATGCCACTCAGGGATGAGTGAGGCTGGTCACTCTCATCCTAAATGTCAGTACCAACTTGCCTAGCCCTGGGCTCCTACGCTTCTCGTGGGGCAAAGGATTGGATGATGATGATGATGATGATGATGATGAATGTATTTTTCTTTTATTATCATATCTTTTTTGTTTGTGCCTGTATTTATTCATAATCTTAAACAGGGTGGTTGTGTATGTTTTGCAAGAGGGCAGAGATGATATTTTCTGTCTTTGTCGAGTTAATGGGTTTAGTTGTGCTTGAGTAAGCATGGGCACGAGCAAAAAATCGAAAATCCACTCATCACAGCAACAGGCTCTGAACTGCTTGATGGGATGTATGGGAGTGTAGTGTAGGTCAGTCTGAAGACGTTCAGAATGTTCATTCACTTCCCAAAAATTTTCGCTGTTTTTTATAGGCCGCACTCAAACGACGCTTGCAGCCACTTGTCGGCTAAACGTCATTCGACGCCGACGGCCACAGAGGGGTTAAGTTTTAACATGGGGAGGGCATCATCTGCATAATCAGATTGGAGATAATCCACCTCTTACTGTTCATCACCAGCTTCATCTTTTCCACAAAACTTTTTTTTTTTTTTTTTTTTTTTTTCTATGTTCCTGATGACCCTGTCTATTTATAATTTTTTTTTTTCATGTTTCTGATGACCCTGTCTGTATTTATATTGAACTACCAATGGGTCATCATGCATCATACTATAACTTCTACAGTACAATACACTGATATTGTACAACTCATTCATATGTATGTCTACCTGTACATATGCTTCAGCAAAATCAGAAACACTATATCATTGTGTAGAGGGGTGCTTGTAGGGAACCTCAGTTGGAGCAGTAAGTGTGGATACAAACAATGCATTTACTCATATGTTTGGATATCAATGGGTCACTCATTGACCTAAAAGCAAAGAAAGGGAATAGAAGTGTGAAAGAAATGGAGAAGTAAGTTTGGTACCTCTCATAGGTGTGAGGAACTTAAACAATACAGAGTTGCACTGCAGACAGTACCACAAGGATTGCTTTGTACTATGTTATAATCCATAAGCCCTCACTCTGTAATACTGTCTAGCATAGCACTGCATCACAAAATTTTCCCACAACTTTGGTGTGTACCAAACTTATTCCTGTATTTGTTTCACTATTTTTTTCACTTATGAGCATTATATCATTTTCATTCTTGAGACCCATACTAAGTTTTATAATGAAAATTAATGTTTCTATGATGCTGATTGTAAACATTGGTACAGTATAAAGATATTTATAGAATGTTCCACATTCTTCATATCATTCATAATGGGACTTTACCAACCCCTCAGTTTGAAACCTCTTTGCCGGGTGTGAGTGCAGCAGCAGGTCACTATGGGAGCCTGGTGTGGAGTTGGCTACAGGCAGGCTACCTGAGTGTCAGGGATGTTTCGTCACCATATTTTTCACAAGCTCATCAATATCTTCTAACCAGAGTCTTCATGTAAGTCATCTGTTTTTAAATCTGTACAGGCAGACCCCAATATCCAATAAGTATGTGTATTTATGACAGTCATGTGATCTTGAATTGGTCAGATTTTAAGGATTTGTCTCAGTAAGTTTTTTAAGAGATAGCAGAGATGCATTCTAATTCCCACCCAAAACACTCAAATATGTAAAGTATGTAAAAGCCAGAATGAGTTAGTTAGCAGCAGAGTAGAGGCACCTTCTAGCTGCCGGTTTCATCAATGTTCGATCATGGATGTGTGCTTGGTCATAACGATGCCTCTTGTACATTTTAGTTATCATGCATTATCTTCTGTTATTTCAGCTCCTGTCACCAAACATAACTATTTTCAGTGAAAGTTGGGTTATGCTCGTGTTCAATAGCACATTAATACAGTTTGTCGTAAAAGAACGAATGCTCATAGCTGGTACTTGCACAACTGCTTTTTCAGTCTTTATTGCACTCATATTCAGTGTTAAATGGCCCATAAATTATGTATAGTAATGTGCAGTATATGATGCTGTGATTCACATGTTGTTTTGGCAGGACTGCATCGGGCCACTGTAAACAGCCTGCATCCTTTACCCTAGCGAACAACTGATGTAATACACGCCTTTAATGATGCAAATCGCATTATGTTTTTATCTTTACTTAATTTTTGTATGGTAAGATTTTTATGTAAATACAGTGGAGTCTTCTAAACTGCAGCTTTTTGAGACTGAGCACATGAGTTAGAAATAACTAATCATATTGGAAAAATTACTTATGGGGTCTGTCATCTCGGAAAAGTTGTCCCCCTTACCCCAAACCTACATGAAACTGGTCATCAGTGAACACTAACAACGTGGAAAAGAGATCAGTAAAGCATATTTAATGGGAATGAACAATATTGTAAGATTCTTCCCTGACTCTGAATGACGGGGGAAGGAGGACAGGTTCCGAGGCTTTAGGCAGACTTCGGTCTCTCAGCGTGAGGCAAGTGTGTTGCTGCCTCATGCTGCCACCTGTATGCTACTTTCTCCTCATCAGCCTCCCTCAGGAACCCCTCAGAGTCCAGTTTGAAGACAACAGAAGCTGGTTAGGGACACTGGTCTGTAATTCAGGGGTACTTCCTTGTTTCCCTCCGTATAAATTGGTACCACATTGGCCCTCTTCCATTCCTGAGGCACTTTTCCTTCTTCCAGAGAACACGCAATTAAACTGCGAATCTTATCTGCCATTTGTTGTCTGCGGTTCTTTAATATCCAATTAGAGATCCCATGTGGTCCTGGGGCCTTCCTCACATCTTGAATTTCCAGTAATTTGTATACTTCTTGCACTTCAACCTTTACATCTTTTAATACTACATTTCTGGTCACTCCCTCCTGCTCCAGAAAATCACTTTCTCTAGTGAAGACTGATTGGAAGCATTTGTTCATTATTTCAACTTGCATAACTGCATCTTTATAGACATCTCCTCCTATTTTCAGCCTATTGATTCCTTCCTTTTGCTTCAAAATGCCATTAACAAACCTGTAAAACAATATAGGTTCTTCTTTACATTTGTCAACCATACCTTTTTCGAAGTTTCTTTCTTCCTCTCTACTTATTCTTGTATATTCAGTTCTAGTCCTTTTATATTCTTCCTTTGTTCTATCATTACTTCTCTGTTTGTTCCATGCGTTATTCCTGTCTTTTTATGCTATCATACACCTTTTGTTGAACTGTAGACATTATATAGGCACTAGTATATATCTCATAACACAATGTATGGGATGTAGTGTCTGCTGGTAAATACAGTTTCTCACTAGGAATGTCAGTCCACATAGTATATATCCACAATCTTGTTGTCCCAGACCATCAAGAACTCTTAACATATGATGTATCTCAAACAATCTCTTTGTAGTCCAGACGACCAAGAATTTCATGACGTATTCAGACACGTGGAGTAACCAGCCCTAGTCGGTTAGTCCACGTAAATCTACCAGACACTACATCACACATGCACATCCTCTCCAAGCTGTATATATAATGTTGGAGAGATTCTCTTCAGATCAGAAGGGGTTAGAGAGAGAAAGGGGAGAGAGGGGCTAGAGAGTCAAGGCCGAACACCAGGGTCATTAGGCCGTCATGCTCCATTACGCTATAACTCACTATTGATGTAACCGTACAATAAAAACTCAGTAACCCAAGAGTGCTGTAACTCACCTCGTTGACACTACATCTCACGACTTTATTCTGGCTGTGCTTGACAATCCTTAATCGACTTCCCTGTCTCCCTACAAGTACTTATGACCACGCTATCGAGAGAACGAGTCATTTCTCCCGTTCTCTTTCCCACTAACTTTTGGCACAAACTTTTGCACACCCGTATTATAGAAGTCTAGAAAGATATCCCACTTCTTCTGTATCTCTCTTGCTTCCCAGAATTCTCCCCAATCCACTTCTTCGAAAAATTTTTCTCAAACTTGAAAAGTTTGCTTTCCCAATGTTGTATTGTCCATGCCTATATAGTTCATCTCTTGTCTCCCCAGTGAGGAACTTTCAGGTGTCAACTGCTACCTAGCTGGTGAGCCCAAACTCAGTCCTAGACCTGAAAAATTTACATAACTATTGTGACTACTCCATATGTCTGGATAAACTTACAGGAGTTAGCAGTACTATAGACCATTAAAGTCACAAAAATACTCGTTGGTTAAAAATATCACACCCATGAATGAGTACTTTTGACTGGCAATTTTGCAAATGCATACATTGGGCTTTTATCTGGCAATCCCTTACACACAGTCGTTTTGTTGTGTTACTGATGAGTTTAGTGCAGTTGGCTTTCATATTGACATTCATATCGTCTTCTTGAGAAAGAATAGAGCATTCCTGAAGCTTTTCATAGCCCTAGTTTTCTGAAATTTAATATTTGCCAAATACCACCACTTGACATCTGTTTCCATATGTCATAGGCGACTGTCCCCATGATGGGATAATACATAGCTCACTTTTCGCTATCTCACGGTGAATGCGGATGTGCATACAATTCATTTACTATACCATTGTGGCAATTTACCAAGGTTTTGAAGTCCAATATTTGCATGATTTGTATGATGTGCCTTGATTTATACATTGAGGAAAAAAAACAAAAAAGACAATTACAAGCTAGCCTAGAGCATGTACTGCTACATGAGCATGACTAGACTACTTCCTTCACTTTGAGGACATAAATCATTTTATTCTTTATTCTGACGACTTTGCTCAGCTCAGGGGAGACTGAACTGGATGATGAAGCAGCTCCATTAACCCTCTTCAGTATGAATATTCTAAATGGTAAAATCGTTTGGAAGCAAGAATAAAACTGTGTATATTATCGGACTGAAAAAGTTAAGCTTCTGACATCACTTTCACATTCAGAGGCTCAGAGGCTTACCTGATCATCATTTGGTACATGTTTTATGATTTATTTTACCACAAACAGGGGCGGTGCTACCAGGGTTTATCCCGGGTAGTATTGTATATACTGTGCTTTTTGTTGTTGTTGGTGTCATTTTGTTTTTGTTTTTGTTCTCCACAACCATGAGCATACAACACCAGTGCTCTCATTGCGGTAGGTCTGTAGCAAAAAGCGCACAATGCACTGAAGTATGCCTACTGCAGCGAGTGGGTTCATTTAGCTTTTGAAAATATGGATGCAAGCGACTCTCCGTTTATGAAGAAGAGCCACCAGCTGGGCTTTTGCTGGCTGTGTAGCCAATGTGTTTCACCAGCGGACGAGGTCTTGGCTGGTGGAGGAAGTAGCGTAACCAAGAAGGAGTTTGAAGATGAAGTTATTGAGCTGATCTTTCAGGCAATTAGAAACGTTTCAAACAGACTGGAGGCACGGGAGACCAAGGTCTCATAACCCATGGCTGTCATGCAAGATCAGGCCAAGTCATTAGTGGATGCTGTTCACAGGTCTCTCATGGGGGAAGGGAAGGATCTGCCTAGGGGCATGATTGAGATCAGTGCTCATGGTCAGAAAAAGCCATTCATAGTCAGCATGTACTGATTGTGAAACCAAAGAGCAGTGCTGATGCCCTGACAAATCAAATGGGATCAGAAGACATCAGAGGTGTACTTGGTACCGGTTGATAGCTGCCTTAAGACCAAGGCTGGTGGGCTAGTAATGAAGTTCCCATCAGCCGAGCCAAAAGTGAAGCAGCTGGGGTGCTGAGTGGCCATTTTGGCTCTGAAGGCACTTTTTGCATATCAGAGCCAAAGAAAATGTTGCCAAAAATGACTGTGACAGGGCAATTATATTTATGTGGATCTTACAAGATGCCGTGCTCTTGACAGATTCTGGGTTACATAGTCTCATCACTGTCAGGGCTTTGGTCATACATCTGAGAGATGTTCTAGAAAAAATGAACCTAAATGTGTCTCTTGTGCTGGAGCCCATAAATCTAAGGATTGTAGTAGCAGAAATTCTCACAAGTGCATCAACTTTCTTCCTTAGGACATCAAGATGCTAATTCAGATTCACAGTCGGTTGCCCATTTTGCATCAAGTAGAGACTGTCCAGTTATGATTTCTTATAGGAATAGATTGATTGAGAACACCAATTTTGACCATTCAGAAAACTGACTATGTCCCTCTTGAACCAGTTAACCCTTACAATCCAGCTGTCAGCATGGTGCCAACAGTAAAAAAAAATCTCACTTAATCCCATCGACGTGATGGTGCCAACAGCAAAATTTGAGCCTGTAGTGTCTCAAATTGCTTCAGTCTAGGAAATTTTTTGCTAAGGAGTACCTTAACATATTGGCAACATTGTGCCCAAGCGCTTGTAGCACTGAGTTTGGTTCTGGATGGGTGGGTAGCATCAGTTGGCGACTGTCTGTCATAGTGCCAGGACTTTGCGAAAAAGTGTCTTCTCAGGCCAGCTGCTGACTGTCCGGGAGGAGGCGTAGCACTCATCTACTCGGCAGCACTTGCAAACGTTTCTCTCATTGACTGAGACCTGACCCCACCTTCATTTGAATTTATGGAAGTATTAATAAATTTCCATCGGAATATCATTAGAATTGCAATTATCTATCGACCAGGTCATCTGGGCACAGATTGAGGTTTTATGAAGGAGTTTGGGGAGTTTTTTAAAATGTTTTCTCTTAAATCTGGAGGACTTCTTGTTTGTGGTGATTTCAGTTATTGGGTTGACAGTCGAGAGTCAAAACCATTTTCTTCAGAATTCCGCGAGTTGATCACCCAGAACAATTTTTTCAATCATGTGAGTAATCCAATTCATGTCTCAGGACATGTCCTTGACTTCATCTTGTCCCCTGTTGGTTGCAGACACATATCAGATGTGGAGGTTGACTCACTTGACCCCCTCATATCTGATCATGCTCTGATCACTCTTAGTTTTGATGTCTCGAAATCCCCATCGTATAAAAAGGTCATCAGGTTCAGAAATTACAGGAATGTTGACCGCCAGTTGATGTGTCTTGAAATTGATCAGCATTTAACCCCTTCTTTACCGATTTTCCGAAATGTGTACCCCCGTACTCAAAATGAAATTTCGGCAGCGGAACCGAATACGATCGTGAGTACTAAGGTACTCACGATCATTATAGGGGCCTGTTGGGCTTCCTCTTCCTGGGTTTGGGTGCTCTCTGATCCCATGTGTGATGACATATGGCAACTTTGTCACTGATGCCGCACTCCCCTGCCATGCCCCTGCCATGGGGCATAGTTATATGAAAATGACTCATATATGTTGTGTAGGTCATTGTACCCTATATACAGTGCTCGTCAGAAGTATCGAGCGCCCTGCATCCTCCTACGAAACAAATCTTTCAACATTGAAAAAAACATATAAATAATTCATTTTATTTACCTTTAATGCTTGGTAGGGTATCCTTTATGCTTCTTCACGGACCTGAGACGTCGTGGAAGTGAAAGGGCGAGGTTCCTGAGGTGCTGGAGTGGTATTTTGTCCCAGGAATCACGAATTGCTGCTTCCAGCTTAGGCAGAGAGCTCACATCCTTCCCTTGGAGATTCTTCTTTACGAGGTACCAGAGGAATTCTGTCGGGTTGAGGTCTGGGCTGTTGCCTGGCCAGTCTTTCATGAATGATACCTCGCAGTCACGGAGCCAATTGGTGACCGATTTGGCTTTATGAGCAGGTGCACTGTCCTGTTGAAACACTCGTGCACCTGTGAGCTCGAAGGATTCAGGTAAATGATTACAAAGAAGCTCCAAATAAATGTCCTGATTCACTCTGCGGTTCTTGGGAAGCACAACAAGCTTCCCCAAATCTTTACCAGAGAAACAACCCCATATCGTAAGTGAATCAGGATGTTTAACTGTGCTCTCCACGTATCGGGGGTCAAGCGGGTCACTACCTTTGCGCCGGTACACGCGCGCTCCTCGATTGCAGGTAACACTAAACGTTGCCTTATCAGACCACAACAGTGACAACCATTGGTCCTCACCCCAGTTAAGGTACTTGTTAGAAAAGGCAGGCCTACGAAGCCGCTGGTAACGTGTAAGAAGAGGCTTCCTCACAGGCCGGTGACTTGTGTAACCAAGTTCATGGACTCTCTGAGACACCATTTGCACAGAAACCTCACCAAACACTTCTGGGTTGCTCTCCTTAATTTTCCTTGCACTCACATGAGGATTAGACTCCACTCCATGTTTTAAAACATTAACAGACCTTGGGGAAGTTTTCCTGGGTCTACCAGACCGCGGTTTCTTTATGGGAACATCACCACTATTTTCCACTCTAAAACGGGCGCACCACCTATGCATTGTTGGTCGAGCCACACCAACCAATTCACTAATTTCCTTCGTGGGGTGGCCTGCCTCCTTTAAAGCAATGATCTATGATATGATTTCACTCAAAAGTTCACGGGTAGGGACCATAACAAAGTGGCGAAAGCCAAAATACTGCGGGACACTAGGTAAAAAATGGCGCAATAAGAGAGGGAGACGCAGCGGAGTTCCTCTCTCTCACGCAGCCCGTAGGCAACTGAGGCGGGAGCCAACCAGCGCGCAGTAAGGCCTCAAGCTCTTGTGACGTCATGTTAGCTGCCCAAACATCTGGCTCAATTTTTAGTGCCAAAAACGAGTGATTCTTTTTTCGCCAAAAGTATTGCGCACCCTGCCATAGGCGCTTGATACTTCTGACGAGCACTGTATTTTGAATTTGGTATACAGTATATAATGCCCTATAACTCATGATATAATATAGCTAGATAATGCTTCTTGGTAAGGGGACTCTCGCTAGTTTAGCAATAGTGGTGGTACCGCGGGAAAGTGTGTGAGAGCACGCCATAGTGTTTTTCAAGCAGCCACATGTGTCAGTGCTTTTGGATTTACTTCTGTGCCATGGCGTCCTACAGCAATGAATCTGACTTGAATAGTGACTTAGAAGTGTCTGACGATAACAAAACACAATCTGACATAACTGTCAGCGACTCTGATGAGGAGTACATGCCCGAGAATGACGGTGAAGTGAGCGATAGTAGTGGGGAAATTGATACTGATTCTGGTGTCAGTTTGGCCTTGAAGCGCATCACCCCACCTTCACCAACTTTTGACTTCCTGCCTCCTACCTCATTCTTCATGGATCTTCTTCATACTTACAAGGTAAATAATACAATCATCATTCTCCTCCCTATTCATTGATTTATATCTATATCTATTATATTTATCTGTATATTGTATGTTTACTAAATCAGTTGGTTAGACATGTAATGTTGTCATGTACATTATTTTAACATATCATAAACACACCTCGTGGTCAATATCTACTTACCAATACAAAAATAAATAATTTAAAGCAAATAGAAACGATGTAATGTTAAAACAAATACTACCCCACGAAAGAGCCACGTCTGGGGGAAATTCAGTTTGGCAGGGGGGGGTAGCTGAGCGGGGAAGGGGGGGGATGTGGTAATGATGGGGTTAAACTACATTGATTCTTCAAATCTTTCTGTTGATGAATTGGTTGATATTTATAACAGTGAGCTTAGGTCAGTTTTTGACGATTATTTTCCTGAGGTAGTAAAAACAATCATTGTGTGTGATAATTCTCTGTGGTATGGTCCCTCCACTAATTCTTTGCATAGACAATGTATGTGAAAAATATTTAATGTATACAAGTTGGTAGCCTCACCAGGGCACCAACAATGTGAAAATTTTTTAGTATTTTCTAGTAAACAACTCGTAGGTCATTACTCGTCCCTAAAGTTGTCGTTAAGTAAATTCAAACAAGTCTCATAGAGGTAAGTGAACCGTAAGTTAACTTTAACTCACCTACAGTAACTATTTTTCTTCTATCTCTTAGCTAATCCCCCCTTGAATTGGCCAGTTCGTAAAGGTTACTTAGCTAGTGAAGAGGAAGTGTCGGACAACCGATGACAATGAGGCTGCTTTTCTGTAGTTGCTTGGGCTGTCAAGTGTCCTTGACTGTGTATGTACAAGCTAACTTGATGAGGTCTAGGAGCACAGTGAGTGAAAATGGCGGGCCCCCAGATCCTCATAGAATTGTAGGGGTGCCAGCTATTAATAAATTACAGTACTAAGTACAGTTAGATTATATCATGATGTATACAGGGCAAATCTAACAAATTAATCATAGATTTAATTAAACTATAGTTAAACCAAATATTCCTTTTAACTATATGAATATCTTAAATCCACATCTGCTTTACGTGAAGATCTTTTCATCCTTGCCACGTCATCTAATGCGTTGATGCAGTTTAGGTCAGTGGAAATTTCCTTGTAATTACATGTACAGTAATCCCCGTACTTTCTGGACGCCCACTTACCGGACATTGTGGGGCTGGACCTTCGGAACCCAAAAATGGCCCAAAAAAGAAAAAAATCCCCCCAAACTCCGAAAATTTTTCCACCTGTAATTTGAAATTGCTGCGCGGCACTGAACACCTGTTACACCATGGAACCTTCACCCCTTCCTCCCTTCCTCCCCCTTCCCCCCCTCCCCTGTCAGGGTTGCCATTTGGTGTTTTTCATTACCTAATGTGGGCCAATATGGTAATGAAAAATTCGTTTGGTAATGCATCAGAATAATGTATTACCAAATGGATTTTTCACATGTATGAGGATACACAGGATGGAGATGGTGGATTGTTTGCTTTCTCTGATTAATCTCCTAGCCTACATAGCATGAAATTAATCAACATGCTGTTAATTATAAGAAGAGTGATTACATGTATTACCACTTGCAAGAGGGGAACAAGTCAAGAGTGAGAGCAGTGGAAATGAGTTACTTGAGAGGAGCATGTGGAGTGACGTGGAGGGACAGGTTGACGAATGAAGAAGTGAAGGAACGTTGTGGGGTAGATGTGGATGTGGTTGAGAAGATTAGGAGAAATACACTGAGGTGGTTTGGACATGTGGAGAGAATGGAGAATGAAAGACTGACTAAGAGGGTGTATGTAGGTGAGGTGGAGGGAGGGAGAGGGAAGGGTAGACCGAGGATGAGGTGGAGGGATGGAGTTGAGAGGTATATGAGGGAGGGGGGGGTAAGTTGGGAGGAGGGTAGTCAAATGGTGGGTGACAGAGTGACTTGGAGGCTTTTTGTCTGCGGCCACCCTTTGCGGGATTAGGGCGTCAGGCTATAGATAGATAGAGAGATAGATATATAATTAGTGAAGAATAAATGCTAGCTTTACAACTTTGGTAATGAAAAGTTAAATTTGGTAATGAAAATTGAGGAGTTTGGTAATGTGGCTGTTGCGATCTAGCAAATCTGTTTTCCCGTCACCAGCACTCCAACAGTTACTGCCTAACTTCGATCACGAGTAGATGCTTATCGCAATGAAAGCCACAGGTGCTCATTTTTTGTGAATAAACAGTGAATGAACTGCAGTACCTCGGCAGTAGACCACACAGGAATTTACAGCGTTGTGCAGTGTTAAGAAATTAGAATTCAGAGTGCAAAGGATTAACTGTGGAGTGCTAATTGGCAGTTGAAACTGGCGTTGTGCAGTAACAATGTGCAGTCTTAAACAATTATAACTCACAGTGCAAAGAATTAAATGCAGCACAACACTGGATTACTGCACGTGCTTCAAGAGCATTTTCACCACTGCCAAAACCTTAGAAAAGGTGGCTACAAACGTGCTGTAAGTACCCTGACTGAGGTACAGTCACTTTTAATTCCTCATTCTTTGGTTCCTTTTCATTTATTTCATGCTTTAGGTCCATTATTGGTGTGAATAGGGTCTTAAATAGGTTTAAATAGATGCTGTGCGTGTCCGTTAGGGAGTTATTTAGGTGGCTTTCAAAGCTAGGCTGGGTTAGGGTCTTAAGTACCAGTCCAGGAGCCAGGGTCTCACTTTCCGGACGGGATCACTTTCCGGACATGCCTTTGGCTCTGTTACATTGGATAGTAGGGGGATTACTGTATTTACAATATAGTTGTTCACGAGGGTTAAACGCAGTAGTATTTAATTTATCAATAATAAGAATTATTAAAGAGAACATAATTTGTGGGTTATAAAAACCGCTTGAACAAGTGACATCGGTCTCTAGTTTTCCTCTGCTTTTAACCAGGACGACTATTATAAAAAATAGAGAGCGCAACTGCTCCTGGGGGAAATATTTCCCACAGTTTTGGGGCCGGGCGGAAAATGATATGCTGTATCATGTAATGTGACCCTTAGCCAGGAGTTCCCTCCATAGATCTCGAGAACCCTGTGCTGCAGCCCTTCTAGGTCGCTTATCCTGACCCGTTTGATCTTCACCATCCCCTGTATTTGGAGTAGCCGCTAACTCAAGGGGTACCAGTATATCAATATTTTTTATACTGGTATGTCCTCTACATTTTATTTTTACGAGTCTCAGCACCCCCTCTGAATCTGGGTGCATGGAGATCACTTTAGCTAATGGCCACTGGGATCATGGTTGTTCAGTTTTCACTTAAGACCACATCCCTTATGTTTATAACATATTTGTTGCTGGCAGCCTGAGCCCCATGAAATCTTTCTCGTAGGCTCAAAAGATATTCCTCACTCCAATGTCTATTCCAAGTATCCAACACCCTTTTGAGACATTGGTATCCCTCCTGCAGATGTTGTAAAATATTTTTCTGTGGTAGGATCATCAACTTCTTCCTGGATATCCACACAAGGCATCAGATGGAGCTTCCTGCCATATAACATATGAGCCGGTGTTAAGGCCTCTAGCGAAACGCTAATGTCATCTAGATAAGTCAGGGGTCTGTTATTAATCTATCTGTCTATCTATCTATTGCCAGATGCCTCAATCCCATTCGGGGAGGCCACAAACAAATTGCCTCCACGTCGCCTTGTCCTCCGCCATTTCACTGCCCTGCTTCCAACTCACACCCCCCTCTCTCATATACCTCTCCACCCCATCCCTCCATCTCATCCTCAGCCTCCCCCTCCCTCTTCCCCCCTCCACCTCACTCACATACACCGTCTTCGTCAGTGTTTCACCCTCCATCCTCTCCACATGGCCAAACCACCTCAGTGTATTCCTCATAACGCTTCCTATCACATCCACATCCACACCACAACGCTCCTCTATATCCTCATTTGTCAGCCTGTCTTGCCATGTGACTCCACAGACTACTCTTAAATAACTCATTTCCACAGCTCTCACTCTTGACTTGCGTCCTTCGGGCAATATCCAAGCTTCACTTCCATACGTTAGAGTTGGTATCACAACACTGTCATGTAGTAACCTTTTCACTTCCATGCTCACTTCCCTGCTTCTTATCACTGCTTTCAAAGAACCAGCAACCCTTCTTCCCTGCTGCACCCTTTCAAGCACTTCACCCTCCAAACCTCCATCCTTACTCATCACACTACCCAAGTACTTAAACATACTCACATTTTCCAATTCCTCACCATCCAGCCTCGCTGTACATTCACTGACTTCACCTCTCTCAAAGACTATCACTTTACTCTTCCCTACATTCACCTTTAGATTCCGTTTCTTACGCACTCTCCCAAACTCATCCACCAAGCCTTGCAGCTCCCCTTCATCTTCACTCAACAACACAGTATCATCTGCAAACAACAGTACAGGGAGTTTCCAAGCACTACCCTCTCTCACCAGGGCCACTCCAACATCCACTACCCTACCTTGTACCCCTTTTATTACCCCATCCATGTACAGATTGAACAACCATGGCAACATGACACATCCCTGTTTCAACCCAACCTTCAAAGAGAAAAATTCACTCAGTTCACGATCCACACGCACTACAGCCTTAGCACCATCATACATACTCTTCACAGAATTCAACAACTTCCCATCTACTCCATATATTCTTAATATTTTCCACAATCCTTGTCTATCCACCCTGTCATATGCTTTCTTCAAATCCATGAAAGCCACATTCAACTTCTTTCCCTTCTCTAGAAACTTTCCCACTAAAGATCTGAGAATGAATGTCTGATCTACACTACCTCTTCCTTTCCTAAAGCCTCCCTGTTCTTCTCCAACTAATTTCCCTGTTCTTTCTCTGACTCTGTCAATAAGTATCCTACCATACACTTTTCCTATTATACTAAGAAGACAAATGCCCCTATGATTACCACACACTTCTTTTTCTCCATTTCCTTTGTACAAGGGAATAATTATACCTGACTTCCAATTCTCCGGGACTTTACCTTCCTCCCAGGCCAATCTGCACATTTTCCACATCCATTCTACTGCTATCTCTCCTCCATGCTTCAGCATTTCACCTCACACTCCTTCAATTCCTGGGGCTTTCGCCAATTTAACTTTCTTCATTGCTTCCACAACTTCAATCTTACTGATTTCTTCCTGTCTTCTCACCTCCCTCCTTCTCCCAGCCATTCCCCAGCCACTTATACTCGCATTACTTCCATCCTGTATGTTCAACAATTCCTTAAAGTGTTCTCTCCATCTGCTCACTTTTTCTCCCTTCTTCACTAGTAATCTACCATTTTTATCTTTCACTCCCCTGCTAGCTTCACTTCCACCCTGTCTCACTCTTTTCACCTCTTTCCAGAACATTTTCTTACAGTCCCTCCACTTTACACTCAAGTTCCTTCCAAATTCCTCATCCTGGTTTGAATTTCAGTTATTACTGTTCTTAATTCTTCTCTCATGATCTTAGCTCTGTGTAATGTTTTCCTCAGGCAGTTCTTGACAATACCAACCATTTGTTTGGTATATCCATTTTGCCATGGAACTCTCGGAGCTGTGAACTGCCAGGTACAATTTCGGATTCCCAACGCCGACTTAACCTTTGGGTCAATCATTATGTTCAGTAGTAAAGGTGCTGCTCCAACAAATTGTCGCTTATTAACTTGCCACGACAAGACCTTCTAGTGACAAATCTGCAAAAGACATTGAGGAATTTCTCTGAGCTCAGATCTTCCACTATTTCTAGATGGACTGCCCTTGTGTAGGCACAAGTAAATAGACAAATGTAAACTTTATGGGGAGTTCCCTCACCTGTAACAGTTATATCCCCTGTATAGTCCACTCCTGTTATTTGGAAGGGCCGACTTACATTTACTCTATCCCTTGGTAGGGCCGGTGGACATGGATAGCCATATGGTCGTTGTTCATACCTCTTACAAATGATGCAGTTTTTTAGATATTTTTTTATGACCTGTCTACCCTTAGGAATCCAATACCTTTCCTGAATTTGGGCCAAGGTCTGCAGCACACCTCCATGGAGAGTGGAATCATGGGCTTCCATTATAATTAATTGTACAAAGTATCTGCTCTTGGGTAATAAAATGGGGTGTTTGGTTTTGGAGAGGCAAGTCAGCCTTTACTAGTCGGCCCTGACACCTAATCAGACCCTTTCCATCTAAGAACAAGCCTAAATCCTTTATCAGCTTATTCCTGTTCTCAGTGCCTCGGCTTAAAAGGTTATATATTTCCCCACAATAGTTCTTTTGTATTCTTCTCAGCCAGTATTCAAGGGGATCAGACTTTTGAAACCCCACTTTCTTATTCAAAAATTCAGCAGTCAAGTAAGTAGTGTTTATAAGTTGTCTTGTTGATGAGAACCGGCTGATGTCAATTACTTCTGGCTCAGGTACTACAGGATCAGGTCCACTACACTAACCTCAGCAATACTGTACTGTTTCTGCTCAGGCCAGTCCTTAATGAGTAACCATTTAGGACCTTTAAACCACAAGTTATCTTTGATCAGTCTCCTTACGGTCGAACCTCTCGAGAGCAGATCAGCTGGATTTTGTTTGGAGGATACATGCATGAAATTAAGCTTGGAAGACAGCCCTTTAATAGTCTTCACTCTATTATGGACGACAGGAATTTTACTGTCTTCCTTTCCTATCCAGTAAAAACAAATCTCACTGTCAGTCTATATGTAGATATCCTCAAACTGTGTATCAAGAGTGGTGGTTATATACCTGGCCAATTTAGTTCCTACTTCTATGGAAGCTAATTCCATTTGAGGTAGGGTTCTTCCTTTAACTGGCGCAACTCTATCGTTGGACATTATAATTTTACTATCCTTTCCTGTTGCGCAATAAGCTACTGCTCCATAGGCCCTTTGAGAAGTCTCACAAAATATGTGTAAGTGCGACTTCTCATTACTGTTTATTTCCCTGGGAATACATATGCTTGATGTGGTTTCAAACTCCTTTCTAATCTGTTCCCATTGTTCCGCATATGTCTCACCCAATTCAGTGTCCCAGTCTAACGTTTCTCGCCAAGCCTCCTGTACTAAACATTTGCCCCTAATAACTATAGGACTGACCAACCCTAATGGGTCGAATAACATGGAGACCTGGATTAACAAGGACCTCTCGGTGAGAGTGACGTCAGAGAACTTAATTGGTTTCAAACTTATTACATCAGCTGTTGTATCCCAGTTAAGACCCAACACATTTTGAATTTTGGGAATGTCAGAATCTGGATAGTCCTCTTGTATTTTGTTCCTCAAAAGCGGTGAATTTGTATTCCAGCTCTGTAACGGCAAATTTGCATTCCCACATTCAGAATTGGCTATTTCATGAGCCTTCAATGCTTCCAACTCTCTATCAGCAATACCATGCAAATTATCCATATAAAAAGCCTGCCCCATTTCTGGGCATTTGGCCTTTTCAAAATGATGCTTTAAAGTGTTGTAAAGTAGGAAAGGACTAGCACAAGAGCCAAAGAGCACCAATCGGAAAGAGTAAGTTTTCAATGGACTATCCTCATTTTGAGGATCATGAGGCCAGAGGAATTTTGTAAATTTCCTATCCTCCTCTCTCAGTCCTGTTCTGAGAAAAGCCTTACTAATGTCTGCTGTGTAAGCATAAGGTTTCTCTAACTCTTAGTAACACATTCCCTAACTTCTCTGTTAGTGTAGGTCCAGAGTATAGGCAATCGTTCAAGCTAGCTGATCCCTTGGACGCCTTACTTCTACAGTTGAATACTATCCTTATGGGAGTAGTTACTGAATCCTTGATTACAGCATGATGTGGTAAGTAATGTCCTCCTTTGTGGTTAACAGGGAATTCTACCTCTTCTATAAATTTATTCTTCAGTTGATCCTTTATAATATTATCATATATGGTCAGATGTTCTGGTTTATCTCTCAACTTCCTTAGAAGAGAATGTAACTGAGCCTTAGCTGCTTGGTAATTTATTGGCAACTCAGAATGGTTTAGTTTCCATGGTAATCCTACCCAATACTGTCCATCCTTAAATTCCACAGACTGATTATACAAATCCAAGGTTATTTTATCTTCAGGGGTTGGTTCCTCAGAGTGTATTCCTACACTGCCTAGGCCCCACCATTTGTGTACAGGTTCAATATTTTCATCAAGCAAGTCATTTATCTGAGTAGGTTCTAATTCTGCACGTATTCTAGCTACCATCAATGACTGTAAGGGGGTAACAAAGACTGAGTCTACTAGTTTGGCCTCTCCTTTAACTTGTTTTGGAAAAGGCAACTGACCCATAATTAGGTTACCTTCTGGACTCTTGAATAACTGTACCATTCTTCATGTAAGTCCTATGTAGGACTCTTCCACAATAATCAGAACCAATTATTTTTATGGGACCCACAGTATCTGATTCCACATTCCGTTTAGCCAACTTTATCCCTGAGCTTTGTAGATGATCAGAGGATTCCTTCAATCCCTTTATGTATATACTTTTCTCCATATTATCAAGCACAGCTGCTGTTATGTGGCATTTATATCTGCTTAATTGTATTACAGGTCTAACTAAATCAAAAGACTGAGCTTTCTTAGTTGTTAAGAGTCCTGTAATGGCTAGATTTACTTTGCCAATAATAGGTAACTTTAATTTCTTCACTATCTATCTATCACCAGATGCCTCAATCCCGTTTGGGGTGGCCACAAACAAATCGCCTCCAAGTCGCCCTGTCTCCTGCCATTTTACTGCCCTGCTCCCAACTCACATCCCCCTCTCTCATATACCTCTCCACCCCATCCCTCCATCTCATCCTCGGCCTCCCCCTCCCTCTTCCCCCCTCCAACTCACTCACATACACTCTCTTCGTCAGTCTTTCACCCTCCATCCTCTCCACATGGCCAAACCACCTCAGTGTGTTCCTCATAACACTTCTTATCGCATCCACATCCACACCACAACGCTCCTTTATATCCTCATTCGTCAGCCTGTCTCTCCATGTGACTCCACAGGCTCCTGTTAAATAACTCATTTCCACAGCTCTCACTCTTGACTTGCGTCCTTCCAAGCTTCACTTCCATACGTTAGAGTTGGTATCACAATACTGTACTGTCATGTAGTAACTTTTTCACTTCCATGCTCACTTCACTGTTTCTTATCACTGCTTTCAAAGAACCAGCAACCTTTCTTCCCTGCTGTACCCTTTCAAGCACTTCACCCTCCAAACCTCCATCCTTACTCATCACACTACCCAAGTACTTAAACGTACTCACATTTTCCAATTCCTCACCATCCAACCTCGCTGTACATTCACTGACTTCACCTCTCTCAGAGACCATCACTTTACTCTTCCCTACATTCACCTTTAGATTCCGTTTCTTACACACTCTCCCAAACTCATCCACCAAGCCTTGCAGCTCCCCTTCGTCTTCACTCAACGACACAGTATCATCTGGAAACAACAGTACAGGGAGTTTCCAAGCACTACCCTCTCTCACCAGGGCCACTCCAACATCCACTACCCTACCTTGTACCCCTTTTATTACCCCATCCATGTACAGATTGAACAACCATGGCAACATGACACATCCCTGTTTCAACCCAACTTTCAAAGAGAAAAATTCACTTAGTTCACCATCCACACGCACTGCAGCCTTCGTACCATCATACGTACTCTTCACAGCATTTACAATGTCTGCAAAAATGAAGGTTCTCTTAGCACCCGTATCAAACAGGGTACATACTAATAGGTTTATATTCTCAAGCAGTACCTTCACATTGGCTATGGGAACTGCAGCTGACATTACTAATGGAGCATTCCCTTTTGCAATTGTCATATTGACGCTTGCAGGTTTAGGAACCTCAATCTTCATCCTCAGGCATAAAGCACTATGATGATGATCTTTTTTTGCATTTAAAACAAAGATTTAATTTAGTCTTACAGTCTGCGGCAGTATGTTTGGAGTTCATACAATTATACAACACCCCAGTTCCTGAAGCTTTCATACTCTAGAGGCATAATCAGGATACTGTTGACAAGATGCACTGAAATGTTTGCTCACCACAAAATACACAAACTTTCCTGTCCTCTACCATGGAAGATTTTCCTTCCTTAATATCCTCAGCTTGTCTCTTCCTTATCTTTAATACTTGATCCTCAGCCTTTAAGGAGCTAAGGAAAGTACCTATCTCTTCTTTAGGCACATAGTTAGTCTTCTTTGACTTAGCTTTCCCATCCAGTTGGTTAGTGGGTTTTTTTCATTATTTCAGTCTTCTGTTTGACCTCAGTAGGTTTTACTGTTCCTTGCAAATGTTTACTGAGTTACATCAAGCTTTCCTCCATCTCTTCGCAGGAGAAATTATTCTTTTGATACGTACCATACAAAGCATCCTTGGTTTTCGGTGGAAGCTTTAATGACACAATTCTTGAAAGCACTCAATCTGATGCCTTAATATCTTCATAAGTACCTAAGGCCTTTAAGTTACAACTTGTTGCAATTCTGAATTTTTGCAAGGAATCAAAATCATGTCTAGGTATGGGATATTCAGTCAGAGCCATCAGTAATGAGTAATAACTTGCTCCCTGTCTTCATAGTTTTGTCTAAGGATGGTCAAGGCCACCTCATAATTATTTTCTTCTACTGGTAATTCTTTTATTAGTTGATATGGTGTTCCTTTAACCTGTCCTAACAGATATGTAAGTTTACTGACTTTAGGGAGATCTGTTCTATCGTATACTAAATATTTGAACTGGTCCCAGAAGGATTTCCAGTTCTGTTCCCCATCAAATTGCAGAAGTGTTATTTGTGGTAACACAGCTCTACTCTGTTGTTCCACAACTTGTGTTTCCGCGGCAGTCTCAGCTAATTTTGACTCTAGTGTCTTCACTACAGTTAAGTATTCTTCTAATTTACCTTCATCCTCCCTGTAAAACAATTAACTCTAAGCCATTGGCCACCCCGTCTGGGATACATGGCGTCTGGCAATGAATGAATGAATGAAACTTTGTAGTTTCGGACTCTAAGAGTTCCTTATCATCAGCCTTTACTATAGCCGTCTCCAAAGTTGTATAACTTTCTTCGTACTTGTTCCATCGATCTTTCAGGATATTTAGGAGACTATTTAATTTCTCCTTGGACGGGTATTTTGTCCAACGACTGTTTACAATCATTTATGCCTTTAGTTACCCATCCTGCCTTACTACTAGAAGATCTTTGCAGTAAAGAATCAGACATGTTGACTGATTTCTAATAATTTAATTATGAGTTTCAACCACAATTTTGCCCCAGCTTAGTAATTATCTGATTATTTTAAATTTTGAAGAGGGTAGGGATTAGGTGCTCTTTGTGCAAACTATCCCCCTGGGTTATTAAACCTCTAAGGTTGTATTTATCCCCCCTCTCAAGTCCCAAATATTCATTACAGCTCAGCTAATTATTCATTTAATTTTGAGGAGTGTAGAGAATAGGTCTGTAATTTTAACCTGTTCCCCAGGGTTATTAAACCTGTAGGGTTATATTTCATCCCCACATTCGATTACCAAAACAACCATATTCCCCGTGCTCAGACTTAATTACTTCTTAATATTCCATAGGCCCACCCATAGCTTGTATAGCATAGAACTGTCCTTTCTTATGTTCTGTATAATTTATAAATTTCTGCAGAACTGCTTCCCTACCATGACGGTTCCAGTGTATACCATCAGCTTTCAACATTGCTTGGAAGGGCTTGGCGTTAAAATGTATGAAATCCCTCCCCTTCCTGTTCCGTTGCAACTTCCTGTTCACAGCTCTGCTAATTAATTTATATGTTCCATAACAAACTGGAGAGCCATATGGCAGGTTCCTTGGGCTCGAGGAGGGTTATGGCTACCGAGGATTTATAAGAGCCCTCTATGGCTCTTACCACAACTAAAATATTCTCCACTACTTCATTGACCTTCACTTCCTCATGGATATCATTTCCTCCCAGGAATAGGACAGTACGGTCATGCTCCCAATCTAATACGGCATTCAGCCTTTCATCTTCAGAGAAAGAGCTTGCCCTTCCTCCCGGAGCTTGGTAGAAACGTATTTCCACGTCCTGCACTTCAACCGAATGCGGTAGTAAACCATGCCCAGTGAAAGCAACTTTAAACACGTTCAGCGCCACGGCACACATCGGCTCTCCTCGCTCGATCGGAACACCAAAATGTGAAAAATATTTAATGTATACAAGTCGGTAACCTCACCAGGGCACCAGCAATGTGGAAAATGTCTAGTATTTTCTAGTAAACAACTCGTAGGTCATTACTTGTCCCTAAAGTTGTCCTTAAGTAAATTCAGACAAGTCTTATAGAATTAGGTGAACCTAACTTAACCTTAACTCACCTGCAGTAACTATTTCTCTTCTATCTCTTACCTAATCCCCCCATGAATTGGCCAATTCGTAAAGGTTACTTAGCTAGTGAAGAGGGAGTGTCGGACAACCAATGATGATGATGATGCTTTTCTGTAGTTGCTTGGGCTGTCAAGCATCCTTGAACGTGTATGTACAAGCTAACTCAATGAGGTCTAGGAGCACAGTGAGTGAAAACAGCGGGCCCCCAGTTCCTCATAGAATTGTAGGGGTGCCAGCTATTAATAAATTACAGTACTAAATACAGTTAGATTACATCATGATATATACAAGGCAAATCTAACAAATATTTCTTAGTTTTAATTAAACTAAAGTTTAACCAAATATCCCTTTTAACTACTGTATATGAATATCTTAAATCCACACCTGCTTTACATGAAGACCTTTTTATCCTTGCCCCGTCATCTAACGCGCAGATGCAGTTTAGGTCAGCGGAAATTTCCATATAATTACATGTATTTACGATATAGTTGTCCACGAGGGTTAAATGCAGTAGCATTTAATTTCTCAATAATAAGAATTATTAAAGAGAACGTAATTTCTGGGTTATAAAAACCGCTTGAACAAGTGACAATGGTCTCTAGTTTTCCTCTCCTTTTAACCAGGGATGACTATTATAAAAAGTAGAGAGCGCAACTGCTCTTGGGGGAAAATATTTCCCACAACATGGAAAGGCAAAACGTGAGTGGCGCTTGCAGCAGACCGAATTAATTCATTTGCGTTATGTTTTCGCAAGAAGAGCAGTCGTTCATATAGTAAAAGCTCAAAAGGCTAGGTTCGTTTTCATTTTCATTTTTGAAGGCTCCAACATGCTTGCATGCATTGGCCTTGGTCACCTAATGGCAGCTCTCCATGCTCCACGATCTGTTGCAGCCTCCCTCTTTGGTCTCTTAACCCTGAGGTCACACTTAATGACCTCGTCCCATGTCTTTCTTGGTCTGCCCTGCATAACCCCACCCCCAGTATTAACACCTCTCACCTTCTGCACCCAATTACTATCCCCCACCCTCTCCACATGCCCAAACCATCTCAATCTACCTCTCCACATCACAACACCAGTACACTCCAGTCCCATCCTACCTCTCAACTCTTCAATCATAAACTCAGCCCCCCCAGACCTTGGATGCAGGGACGCACTGCACATCCACCTAATCATTGTCATTTCTGTACGTCTGAGCCTGCTAATATCCTCCTCCTCTACTGCCCAGGTGTCACCACCTTACAGCATTGCACTCCTACCACATGCTGCATACAAAAACCCCTTAGCACGTTGGGAGAGTCCTCTCAATGTCAGGAAAGGCAACAGCTCCCTGAATTCTTCCAACTTCTTCTCACCCTAGCCACAGAGCTAGCTCCAGCCCCACCTCCAGCACACAGCATGTCTCTCAAATAATAAAACTCTTCCACACACTCAAGAGACTCACCAGCAAGTTCAATCCTTTCCCGCCTGACGATCTCCACCTGCTCTCCCTGGCACACCATACACATAAAATCAAAACAAAGTTGATTCATGTGGTGGTGATCAAAAAATACTATCTGCAGTTGTGAATAATTTGGTTGGTCAGAGGAATGTATTTGTTAAACCAATTTTTGTATCTGATGCCCAGTTGGCTTCTGATTTTGCTTCATTTTTTACAACTGAAATATCTCACATAAGAAGTGATTTAGACGACAGTTCTCCTAGTGAAGCGTACTCAGTTGACTTCCAACCACGGTTCACGAGATCATTTGCTTTCAACATTTCATCTGCTGGATGTAAACAAAGTGAAATGTTAAATCAGAGAACTTAATCAAACATTTTGCTCACTCAATCCGTGTAACATGTCACAACTGCTTGAAATTTATGAGCACACTGCAGAATTTATCTGCAGCATAATAAATAGATACTTCTTAGAAAGTAATTTTGTGCAGTCTGAGAAATGTGCTTAGCTTAAGCCAGTAATAAGAAACCTGGCCTTGATGTCTAGAGCATGACAAATTATCATCCTGTCTCTAACCTGTCCTTCTTATCCAAGATTATTGAGTGTGCCATACTCGATCAACTCTTACCACTACTGGAACACAACAGAGTTGTTCCTGTTGTTCAGTCAGCATACAGAAAATACCATTCAACTGAAACTGCACGAACAAGGATTTATAGTGACTTGGTGGCAAACACTCGTAGTGGGATGTCCTTTCTCCTAGTTCTGTTGGATCTGTCTGCAGCTTTTGAGACAGTAGATCATAAACTATTGTTGGATGATCATTATTTTATGGCATTCATGAGGTTTGGAGGGTGAAGTGCTTGAAAGGATACAGCAGGGAAGAAAGGTTGCTGGTTCTTTGAAAGCAGTGATAAGAAACAGGGAAGTGAGCATGGAAGTGAAAAGTTACTACATGACAGTATTGTGATACCAACTCTAACGTATGGAAGTGAAGCTTGGACGTTGCCGGAAGGACACATGTCAAGAGTGAGAGCAGTGGATATGAGTTATTTAAGAGTAGCCTGTGGAGTCACATGGAGAGACAGGCTGACAAATGAGGATAGAAAGGGACTTTGTGGTGTGGATGTGGATGTGATAGGAAGCGTTAGGAAGAATACACTGAGCTGGTTTGGCCATGTGGAGAGGATGGAGGGAGACTGACGAAGAGAGTGTATGTGAGTGAGGTGGAGGGGGGAAGAGGGAGGGGGAGACCGAGGATGAGATGGAGGAATGGGGTGGAGAGGTATATGAGAGAGGGGGGTGTGAGTAGGGAGTTGGGCAGTGAAATGGCGGGGGACAGAGCGACGTGGAGGCGATTTGTTTGTGGCCACCCCGAACGGGATTGAGGCGTCTGGCAATAGATAGATAGATAGATGACAATGCACTTTTGCTCCTTAAGTCATATCTCAGACAGATCTCAAAGAGTGGTCGTTGATTACGCTAGCTCTGATTCTGCTCCCCTTCTATTCAGAGTCCCTCAAGGATCAGTTTTGGGTCCAGTTCTATTTACTATCTACAGAAGTAGTTTATCGTCTTTATTTGATGCTCACAATGTGTCCTATCATTTTTATGCTGATGACACCCAGCTCTACAGTATGTTAAGATGTCAGATATCAACGATACTAAGATAAAGCTTGAATCTCTAATGTCTGATATTAAGATTTAGATGACTAAGAGGAAACTTAAGCTGAATGATGGTAAAACTGAGATCATCATCATCAGAGGAAACAGAAGGGGTGATGACACTGATAATGCCCTGGCTCTGAACATTGGCGAGTCACAGCTTCAGCCAGTCAGTTCTGTTCGAAATTTGGATGTTTATTTTAATTCAAAATTAAGTTTCAAAGAACATATTAATCAGGTTGTCAGAGGGTGTAACTTCTATATCAGAAATCTGTACTCTCTGAGAAAATCCCTGAATGGATGGTGCCTCTTAACATTGGTCCATGCAGTGGTCTTGTCTCGTGTTGATTATTGTAATTCACTGTGGATTGGTTTTCCAAATAATACAGAGTCATCCCTTAACATCCGCGTTTTTAACATATACGGTTTTAAATATCCGCAGGTGGATATGACATAAATGGTTTTAAGTATTCGCAGGTGGATATAGTACCGGGGCTGGATTTATTAAAGTATTTTATCTCATTGAGCTCTGCTGACATTGTTCACCGCAAATGTATCATTATCCTAGGCACAGTTCATGGCTGTTTTAGTGAGGACATTGTCCAGTGAATCAAATATAACCCTCTTCCAAGGCCACGATTTATTTATGTCATTAATTCATCAGGGGAAAAGTTAGGACAGGCTGGGAGTATTTCTTTTCTTGCATGTTCCCTCAATGAGCTGGTCTGAACCAGTTTGCTGCCCCCCCACCCTCTCTCTCCCTCATATCCCTCAATGAGCTGGTCTAAATCGGTTTGGTGGCCCCCCCCCCCCTTGTAAGTAACACGAAGCAAGATGCACTCAAATTGCTCTGAAATCATACCAGAGTGGCTGAAAGTGTTATTTTATATTATATTATGAATTACTGTGATAAAATACAAGCGATTTAGTGATATTTTTGTGATAATCAGAGAAGTCATGATGCTAAGCATTAGCTAGCAAACATTTTTTCAGTCTCTTGCTTTTGGCCACTTCATTTATTAATGCCATTAATTCATCAGGGGAAAAGTTAGGATACGGTGGGAGTATTTCTTTTCTTCCATGTTCCTTCAGTGAGCTGGTCTGAACCAGTTTGCTGCCCACCCCCCCCTCCCTCATACCCCACGATGAGCTGGTCTAAACCGGTTTGGTACCCTCCCTCCCCTCTCTCTCTCTCTCTCTCTCTCTCGTAAGTAATACGAAGCGATACGCACTCAAATCGCACTGAAATCATACCAGAGTGGCTGAAAGTGTTATTTTATATTGTGAGTTACTGTGATAAAATAAAAGTGATTTAGTGATATTTTTGCAATAATCAAGAGAAGTCATGATACTAAGCGCATTAACTAGCGAACATTTTTGCGGTTGCAAACTGTGCAACAGTGCTATTAAATGACTCATGAGATTATATCAATAAGCTTTATAAAAATAATTGGCAATAAAGTCATTCATGAAGTTTGATAAAGTTTGTAATGATTTTCCTCACATCGTTACTGTTTCTACTGTTTCACTAAAGTCTTAACGTAAACACAGGAATATCATAACAAAATCATAGGAGACTGGCTAGAAGTGTTTTATTTTTATTATTATTGCAATTATTGTGATGAGGTAATGTGGCTGTAACCCTATATTGTATGGAAAAAATCTTGTGCTTTGGTGGAAGTTTCTACCTTCCTGGGCTGTTTCTTGCATCAGACAGTCAAAACACACCTTGTATTCTCTCAAATCGTTCTCTGTGCTTGGAGTGCCTACGGACATGCAGTTTGTTGCAAATGATAGTAGAAAGATTGACGTTTTGTCTGACAAAAATTTTAGCTCTCAAGATTAAAGAAAAAAGGGTTAAAACACGAGATGAAAACACAATTTTATTCCTATTTCTCCGCAGTGAGCACAGTCAGTATGTTGTCATCACAGCCACTGCAGCCAAGGGGTAAAGGGGGGTCCAGGGGTGTTTTTAAGGGGGGCAGCAAATATCCATGGATTTTTAACATTCACAGATGTGTCTGTTACCTAACCCTCGTGGATGTTAACCCCTTAAGTCCTAATCACATCAATTGATGTGATTTGAGTTTTATCCCAAAATGCCTAATCACATCAATTGAATGCGGCCTATAAAAAACTGCGGAGCGCTTGCTCCACCCCGATTATGACGTATATGGCTTCAGGCCAATGAGAACTCGCCCCTGATGTGGCGTGAGGGGGGATGGGACCAACCCTGGCGGTGGGGGGGCACCCCCCTCTCGGTCGCCTCCATGCCACCTTCTGCTCCACTCCCTCACGCCCTCCTTGTCCCCCATCACTCTCCTACCCCTCCACGCAACTGCATCTCTCCTCCCACAACAACGTGCATCCCTTCCCACCCTCTCTTGCCCCTCCTTCCTCCCTGCTAGCCTCGTCCTCCCTCCAAATCCCACCCCATCTCTCCCTCCTTGTCCCTCACTACCCTTCCAACCCCCAGTAGGCCCCCAAATGTCAGGCCTGATGTACAAACCTGTTTCATGTTATTTCTACTTCTTCCCAAATTTTTACACCTCACTCTGTTCATTTCTTACTTCATACCTACCAGTTTCTGTATGTATGTAGTTGGAGAATGCTGTATGTTGTACTACATACGACGCATCTTATTTTATTTTTTTTTTTCATTTTCCCTACCTGCCCAGAGTAGCACCTCTGAGTAGTGTCCGTCTGTGTTAGTTTTTGAAAGTCTATGAGGCCTTGTAGGGCTACTCTCCTCACCTGTTTCATCTCCCCACACATACAAATACACCTGTTTTCATGGCTGTGTGATAAATTCCAATGAAATGGAGAGTTTCCACAAGAGAATTTGGTTGTTGCCAAAACTGTAGTGATAAGTGTGATGAAGTGTAATGATAATGTGATAATTGTAATGGTGTGATAAATGTGTAACAAGAAGTTGGGACAGTAAAAAGAGAAATCGGAAGCAAATTATTGTTTTTTTTTTCTCTTTATGCATGCATTTATAGTATTATTCAACTTTATTTTGATGTCCTTGATGGTTATATACATTTATATGCATCTATGTTAGTTTTGGAATGACTTTGAGGCCTTGTAGGACTACTCCCCACACCTGTTTTATCTTCCCACACCTACATACACATATGTTTTTATGGCTGGTATGACAAATCCCATTGAAATGGAGCATTTCCACAAGAGAATTTGGTTGTTGCCAAAATTTTTCTTCCCAAGTACCACAAAGTCCTTCTAGGCCTACTCCCCACACTAGTTATCTCCCCACACCTACATACACACCTGTTTTCATGGTAGATGTTACAGAACACAATGACGTGCCCTCTTTTCATGCGAAAAGCTGGTTATTTCCAACCCCCGTACCTATAGGCCTTCTCTCCACAGCCTACTTTATCTCCCCACAGTCTAGTAATCTGTAGCACCAGTCGAGCAGGGCAGTACTTCCAAGGTGGATGGAAAGCTGATGACAGGGAGAGCTGGAGCTCCCGTTTCATCAGTCCTCGGGACTAGGTCCCAACCATCCACCTTTGCTGAACTTTTTCAGTGTCTCAGTAACACAGAGAGTAGGCCAGCATGCTCTCCAGTACAAGTTTAACAATCAACACCAAACTACATGCACAGTACACACCACACTTCTTTTTCAAAAATAAAAAAAAATGACGTCGATCATATCTCTGACTGGGGTAAAAATAATCTTGTTTTTAATGCGTCAAAGACTCAGTTCTTACACCTATCAACCCATCAAAATCTTCCACAGGTATACCCACTAATGTTTAGTAATATTCAGCTTAATCCTGCATCATCCTTGAACATGCTTGGAGTTTCATTTACTTGGGACATATCTTGGAAAGATCATATTACATCTCTTGTAAAATCTGCTTCCAAGAGATTGGGTGTGCTAAGCTGACTGCGTTCCTTCTTTACCCCTGCACAATTGTTGACTCTATACAGGGGTTTTATCTGCCCCTGCGTGAAATACAACTCTCATGTGTGGGGAGGCTCCCCACATACAGCTCTTCTCAATAGGGTGGAGTCAAAGGCTTTTTGTCTCATTAACTCTTCTCCTCTTACTGACTCCCTTGAACCTCTATCTCTTCGCCGCACTGTTGCATCTTTATCTCTTTTCTATCACTACTTTAATGGTCACTGCTCCTTTTGAACTGTCTGCGTGCATTCCTTCACTTCTACGACGGGCGCATAGCACCCGTCTAACAGCAAACTCTCATCCCTTTTCTGTCCAACACTCTAATGCAAGAGTTAACCGTTACTCCCAGTCCTTCATTTATGCAACAGGTCAACTCTGGAACTGTCTCCCTCTGTCTGTATTTCCTGCTGCCTATGATCTTGTCTTTCAAACGCAGTGTGTCCAGGGATCTCGAAATGAATGGATCTTGAATTTGGCTCTCTCTTGTATTTTGTTTTTCTCTTGGAGGAAACTCTTATTGCGGGCTCATGGCCTTTGGTTCCTTCTTCCTCTAATAAAGAGAGAAAGAAAAAAAAGAATAACGTACCCTCGGAGTCCCTGGGGGGAGGACCATTAATGCCCCCACCTTCTGCCCCTCTACCGGTGATGACCCAAGATGCCTGGAACTACTGTTTGACTCTCTTCTTCTTCATTTCTGCAACATTCGTGGCCTTTCCTCTAACTTTCGCTCTGTTGAGCACCACCTCTCCTTCTCTAAACCTCACCTTCTTTTTCTAACTGAGACTTATGTACCTAGGAGGAAAATATGGAAGCTGAAAAACCAAGTAGTAAGGGATGCCTTCTATAGCGAGTTGAGGAGAGTGGTGGCTGAACAGGGAGCTGTAGACAGAGGCGTTAATGAACAGTACAGAGCCCTCAAGAACAATTTCTTGAGAGTTACTGATGTAACATGCGGCTGGACAAGAGGACCACCAAGACATAAAGTAACTTGGTGGTGGGATGAGGGTGTAGAAGCTGCAATTAAGGAGAAAAGAAGGCTTTTCCGGGAATGGAAGAAGGGTGGTAGCAAAGAGGGATATTTGGCTGCCAAGCGTAGGGCTAGGAGAGAGGTATACAGGGCAAAGTCTGAGTCACAGAGACAATTACTTGATAACCTAAATCATGGGGAAAGGAAAAATATATTTAGGGTGGCAGGTCAGGTGAAGAGGGATAATCGGGATATCATAGGTGAGCAGTGTGTGAAGAATGATGAAGGAAGGGTAGTGGTGAACAGTGAGGATATTAAAGATGCATGGAGAGAGCATTATAACCGGTTGTTGAATGAGGAGTTTGACTGGGACAGGGAAGGTTTGGAGCCAGCAGATCCAGTGTCTGGCCCTTGGCCTTTGATTGATACTGCTACTGTGAGTGAGGCAATAGGCAGGATGAGGGTGGGGAAGGCAGCAGGTGTGTCCGGGTTGACTGCCGAAATGTTGAAGGCCTCAGGCGATATAGGGGTGAGTTTAGTCACTGACCTGATAAATAGGATTATTTATGAGTGTGTTGTCCCAGATGATTGGCTGAAGAGTGTAATTGTAAATGTGTATAAAGGGAAGGGTGATGCCCTGGAAAGAGGAAATTATAGAGGTATAAAGCTTTTAGATCAGACAATGAAGGTAATGGAGAGAGTTTTAGAAGGTATGATTAGAGAAAGAGTGAATATTGATGAGATGCAGTTTGGATTTATGCCAGGTAGGGGGACCACTGATGCCATATTCATGTTCGACAGCTTCAGGAAAAATATATTGGTAGGAGAAGGGATCTTTATTTTGTTTTTGTTGATTTGGAAAAGGCTTTTGACAGAGTCCCTAGAGAGGTGGTGAAGTGGGCAATGAGAAAGCTTGGCTTGGAGGAGTGGCTGGTTAGGGTGGTTATGGCCATGTATGTGGGTGCTCACACCCAGGTGAGAGTGAATGGAGATTTGAGTGATGAGTTTTCCATGAATGTTGGTGTGCATCAGGGGTCAGTCTTGAGTCCCATGTTGTTTATCATGGTACTTGAAGCCGTTTCACGTGACTTTAGAAACGGACTCCCGTGGGAGTTGTTGTATGCTGATGATTTGGTGTTGATTGCAGAGAATGAAAGGGAGGCGGAGGAAAGGTTTGGGAAGTGGAGAGATGGTATGGGGCAAAAGGGTTTAAGGGTAAATGCAGATAAAACAAAAGTGATGATATCTAGGGTTGGTGGCGGTACTGTCAAAGACGAGGGAGAATGGCCACGTGCAGTTTGCCACAAGGGCGTGGGAAGTAATTCCATCTTGTGCGGTGTGTGTGATAAATGGGTGCATAAGAGATGTAGTGGTATCAGAGGTAGACTGCGAGATAATGCTGATTTTATGTGTACGGCGTGCCGGGGTGAGCAGGTGGAGATCGTCAGACGTGAAAAGATTGAACTTGCTGGTGAATCTCTTGAGTGTGTGGAAGAGTTTTGTTATTTGGGAGACATGTTGTGTGCTGGAGGTGGGGCTGGAGCTAGCTCTGTGGCTAGGGTGAGAAGTGGTTGGAAGAAGTTCAGGGAGCTCTTGCCTCTCCTGACATTGAGAGGGCTCTCCCTACGTGCTAAGGGGTCTTTGTATGCAGCATGTGTTAGGAGTGTAATGCTGTATGGCAGTGAGACCTGGACAGTGAATGAGGAAGACATTCGCCGGCTCAGACGTACAGAAATGACAATGATTAGGTGGATGTGCAGTGCATCCCTGCATCCAAGGCCTGGAGGGGCTGGGTTTACAATGGAAGAGTTGAGTGGTAGGATGGGACTGGAGTGTATTGGTGTTGTGATGAGGAGAGGTAGATTGAGGTGGTTTGGACATGTGGAGAGGATGGGGGATGATAATTGGGTGAGGAAGGTGAGAAGTGTTAATATTGGGGGTGGGGTTATGAGGGGTAGACCGAGAAAGACATGGGACGAGGTCATTAAGTGTGACCTTAGGGTTAAGGGACTGAACAGGGAGGCTGCAATGGATCGTGCAGCGTGGAGAGCCGCCATTAGGTGACCAAGGCCGACACATGCAAGCATGTTGGAGCCTTTAAAAACGAAAAACGAAACTCATCTGTCTGAGGCAACTGACAGCAGACTCTTTTCTGTATCCTCCTACTTTCTCTATACTCATTTCAAAGCCAAAGGTGGCTGTTGTGTATATATACGCAACAACTTATCTTGCTCTCGTGTTCCTGAACTCAGTTCTTCTGAATTCTCTACACTCTGGCTTCAGCTTTCCTGTCATTCTCTGACTAAATATATCTGTGCTGTTTACTTATCTCCTAATTCTACTGACTATCAAAAATTCTTTGACTATCTTACTTCTACGATGGACCACATTCTATCCATTTCTCCTTTCTCTGAAATCTCCATTCTTGGAGATTTCAATGTTCATCACCACCTTTGGCTCTCCTCTCCTTTCACTGATCCACCTGGTGAACAAGCTTACACCTTTTCTATCCTTAATGACCTAGAGCAGCTTGTACAGCACCCTACTCATATCCCTGACCACCTTGGAGAGAGCTCCAACATACTTGACCTCTTCCTTACAACTAATCCTTGTGCTTACACTGTTAATCTTTTCTCTCTGTGGGGCTCGTCTGATCACAACCTTATCACCTTAACCTGTCCTATCACTCCGGTACGGCCTGCGGACCCTCCAAAAAAACGTCGTCTGTGGCACTTTGGAGCTGCAGACTGGGAGGCCCTCAGGCAGTACTTCTTTGATTTTCCCTGGAATGATTATCACTTCCATGGCCAGGAGCCATCTGGGTGTGCCTTGCGCATTATGGAGGTTATTCTTTCAGGCATGGAAGCATACATTCCTTCCTCATATCCTTTGACTAATGCACGAAAGCCTTGGTTTAATCACGCTTGTTCTAATGCTGTCCGCAACAAGGAGAGGGCCTATCAAAGGTACCGGAGCCAACTCACCCCTGAATCATATCTTTTATACGTTTCTGCCCGGAATCGTGCTAAGTCTGTTCTTCGCACTGCTAAAAATAATTTCATCTGTACAAAATGCTCTCAACTCTCTAACTCAAATTCTCCCGCTCCTTCTGGCACCTTGCCAAAAACCTTTCTAACAACTTTACCTCATCATCCTTCCCTCTCCTTTTCTACTCTGATGGCTGTGTAGCTATTTCTTCTACTGATAAAGCAGATCTCTTCGCTCACACTTTCTCCTCCAATTCCACCTTAGATGATTCCGGTGCTGTTCCTCCATCACTTCCCCCCCTCTGACGTCCTCATGGCTAACATTAAAATTTCTTCAGCTGATGTATTTTCTGCCATCACAGGCCTCAATACTAATAAGGCATATATGCCTGATGGAGTCCCTCCTGTTGTTCTCAAGAACTGTGCTTACACCCTGCCTAGGCAAACTTTTTCGTCTTTGTCTGTCTACTTCTACCTTTCCTTCTTGCTGGAAGTTTGCTCTCATTCAGCCAGTCCCAAAGAAGGGTGACCATTCCCAACCCTGTATCGTCCAATTGCTCTAACATCCTGTATCTCAAAAGTTTTTGAGTCTGTGATTAATAGAAAAACTTTAAAGCATCTTTCCTATCACAACCTTCTTTCTGATCGTCAGTATGGGTTCCGACAGGGACGCTCCACAGGCGATCTTCTCACCTACCTTTCAGACTCCTGGTCATCCTCCTTTCGGGACTTTGCGAAAGCTTTGCCATTGCACTTGACATCTCAAAGGCTTTCGATCGAGTCTGGCATAAATCTTTAATTTCCAAACTGCCCTCATATGATTTCTATCCTTCTGTCTGTGCCTTCATCTCTAGCTTCCTTTCTGGTCATTCTATAGCCACTGTTGTAGACGACTATCGTTCTCCTCCTAGATCTATTAACAGTGGTGTTTCTCAGGGCTCTGTCCTATCACCAACTCTCTTCCTTTTATTCATCAATGACCTTCTAAGCTGTACATCTAACCCTATCCACTCATATGCTGATGACTCCACCCTTCACCTTTCCATTTGATTCCCACAATGTCCATCTCAGCAGTTATTTCAACAAGCAAGGGGTGAGGCTATGGCACACGTAATGTCTGACCTGGCTCGTATCTCTGACTGGGGTAAAAATAATCGAGTTGCTTTTAGTGCATCAAAGACTCGGATTTTGCACCTATCAACCCGACAGAATCTTTCGCAGGTATACCCACTAATGTTTAATAATATTCAGCTTAATCCTGCATCATCTTTGAACATGCTTGGGGTTTCATTTACTCGGGACTTATCTTGGAAAGATCATATTACATCTCTTGTAAAATCTTCTTCCAAGAGATTGGGTGTGCTAAGCCGACTCCGTTCCTTCTTTACCCCTGCACAATTGTTGACTCTATACAGGGGTTTTATCCGCCAATGCGTGGAGTACAACTCTCATGTGTGGGGAGGCTCCCCACATACAGCTCTTCTCAATAGGGTGGAGTCAAAGGCTTTTCGTCTTATTAACTCTCCTCCTCTTACTGACTCCCTTCAACCTCTGTCTCTTCGTTGCACTGTTGCATCTTTATCTCTTTTCTGTCGCTACTTCAGTGGTCACTGTTCCTCTGAACTGTCTACATGCATTCCTCCACCTCTACGATGGGCGTGTAGCACCCGTCTAGGAGCAAACTCTCACTCCTTTTCTGTCCAACTCTCTAATGCAAGAGTTAACCGTTACTCCCAGTCCTTCATTTATGCAACAGGTCAACTCTGGAACTGTCTCCCTCTGTCTGTATTTCCTGCTTCCTATGATCTCCAGTCTTTCAAATGCATTGTGTCCAGGCGTCTCGAATTGAATGGATCTTGAATTTGGCTCTCTCATGTATTTTGTTTTTCTCTTGGAAGGAACAGTTTTACGGGTTCATTGCCTTTGGTTCCTTCTTCCTCATAAACAAAAAAAAATACCCCTGTTTTTATGGTTGGTGTGACAAAACACATTGAAATGACCTGTTTCAATAAGAAAAATAGGTAGTTATCAAAATTTTCATGTTTTCGATTGTTTTCGAGGGGTGACTTTCATAAACTTTTTTTGAACTTTGATGCATGATTGTGCGGTAACTATTAGGCCTACGGGGGTGCGGATTGCGTTGTCAGGTGCATAAGTTCTTCCTCTTTAGCCAGAACACAGTCAATTTACCCTTGGTGAAAGTCGCCAAAACACCGCTGAATTGCGGTTGTGGGAGGTACCCTGCCTGAAACAATGGGGTGCTTTGGAGCCGCCATTGAAGTGGTCGAGCCTGCCACTGACAGTGAACAGTCGCACTCTCATGAATCATTAATAATATATATTTGTGTGGACTTATGATTCAAATTAATATTTGTAATGTGTAGAGGAATTATTTTTTTCTCAAATAATTGAGAAGAAATGAAGGCAAACTACTTATTATTTTCATAGTAATTCGTAAAAAATATTTATCCAGCTAGACTAGCATTAAATGAACTCCAAGATCCTCATTTATTTTGCATTAGTAGTCTTTTATTGTACTGAAAGAGGTGGAGTTACATTACTCACAATTGGCTGGAACAAAATACTTTGTAATTGCCCTCTTCAAGTCGATTACTAGCCAATATAAGTAAAAAATCGGTACGACGCTCGTAGCATCCCAAATATCCAAGTGGCACATGCGCATTGAAGGTACAGTCCCAGGGACAAGATTGACTCTGCTTTTGTTGACTAATATTGCGGCACCCAAGATTTTGTAATATTCACATTTGAGGACATCAAGATAATTTCAGAAAGGCTGTCTTAGTTAAATATTTTTACAGATCAGCTTCTAACTAACTGCTCTATGCTGCAAGATATTACCAAATTCTTCTGTTACTGTGCTTTCATTTCACCAAAGATTTTGTGTGCATGTGGGACAAGGGGGATGTTATTGATAGTGAGGTGTGAGTTATGACTGTGTTCTACCATAAAAGAGGCCATTCTGAGTCTTTTTGTAGTACACCAGTCATGAAGTGTGTGTGGGAGTGTTAAGTCATCTGGGTAGGAAGCAGTGTGTACTTTGTGAGTGAAAGTGAAAAGCACATATTTTTATATGTATACATATATTTTTCTATATATACTTATTATAGAGAATATATTCTATTCTGGATTGATTAGCCACTTTGAGAAATATATAAATACTGTATATGACACTATATTATCCAAATTGTTTATTTTGTAATTTCATCATTCATAATCTGAGGAAATTGATGGCCACCCCTATTAATGCACAGGGGAACACAACAGTACGATCCTGACATCTCAGATTCTCAGCGTGCGTCCTCTCGACTTCAGTCCAGCCTTCCGACCTCTCTCAGAGCAGGCAAAAAATGACTGTTGACCGTTCCTGGATTTGGGACGGTTTGTTGAAATCGCTGACTGAAGGCGAATTTAGGCATTAATAAATTTAAGTTAGTAAATCGTCTCAGAGGAGGAAAATATGACTTTCCTCATTGAAACCATATATTAAGAGATACAAATCTACTCATTTCTAAAGAATTAACATAGAAAATATTAAATTATAAGGGATGAATGACCTGACTAGTTGCTAGACTTGCCAGATTAGAATATTTTTACCTTTTTTTATGACTCGTACAAATGAATAAACTCTTGTTGTGTGTATTCATTGGAGAGTGTAAGTAGTTTTGTAAGTAGGAATGACATTAATCCTATCACAAGTGCACACAAACAAATGCAGCACATGATTCATGAGCATGTGTGTTCTACGACGTCTGTGGCAGGCTCGACCATGACGATTGTCAATTGTCTTCCACCCCATAAAGCACCCCATTGCGGTCTTAAGGGGTTAAGGGAGCACTGTACTAACAAAAGTTCAGTCTGTGTTGAACAGGGCGGCACGGCTTATCTTTGGTCTCCCCCCAAGAACCTCGACTGCCCCGTTCCTGATTGAGTTGCGTTGGTTACCAGTAAAGGGTAAAATTGAATTTAAACTGTTTCTTATTACACTCAAGGTTCTTAAGTTTGGTGAACCGAAGTATCTTGCTGAATTGTTAAAACTCCCATCGGCACGCCCGGTTGTGATGTTATGCAGTGAAGATGACTCCTTGCGTCTTAACAAGCCAGGAGCCATTCACAAGTTATCTTTTTCTGATCGTTATTTTGTGTATAGAGCCCCTAGATTATGTAACAGATTCCCAGTGTCCATCAGGCAACTCTTCTGTTGAATCCTTTAAGAGACAGCTGAAAGCCTTTCTTTTTTCAAAATGCTGTGACCTGGAGAGGTACTTTGATGGATGATTATAGGGTTTAATTATTGCTACTTTCATATGTATATGATGTAGCTTGTATTTTATATGAGAGATGTCACAGTCCATGTAATTATAAAAATAATATTTGTGTGTTGAGCGCTAGTGAATTCTCAAAGGAAGAACTGGCGCTTTTGAGAAACAAATAACCAGATTATTATTATTATTATTATTATTATTATTGTTATTATTATTGTTATTATTATTATTATTATTATCCCTTCCAAAAATTGAAGGAACATACATGATTCTAAATGGCACAGGAGACTTGGTACAACTTCTATCTATATTACACATGAGATGCCCGCCCCCATGGGAAACCCAGGGAGGGGTGTCACAACACCCACCACAGGTAGGACTCACAGCTCTACACCCAACCCAGGAGGAGACCACAGGGGGACATGTAGAGAGAGCGCTGGGCCCGAGCAAGAGGTGCCTAGGTGTCCCACGGCCCTGTGCCTTCTTCCCCTCAACACATCCACCAGCAGGAGAACAGTCCCGGCCAATTACATCTCAGCCGGGCTAGCCCTCGCCAGGATCGGGGTGGAACTTGTCTCTGTACAGTCCCAAGCAGCACCGCGGTGACAGCCACTGTACGCACCAGGGAAGGGACGGCCACTGTACGCCCTTCGGCTGTTGCCCCCTGCAGTCCCGTGGTGACGGCTACTGTACACACCGGGCAGGACGTGAGGGCCACTGTACGCACGTCAGCTGCAGCCATCCCTGGAACCAGCCCTGTGGTGATGGCCACTGTATGCACCGGGCAGGACATGACGGCCACTGTACGCACCGGGTAGGATGTGACGGCCACTGTGTGCACGTCTGCTGGCAAACCAGGCTGAGGAAGAACAATGGTGATGGCCACTATATGCACCGGGGAAGGAACGGCCACCGTATGCCCTTCATCTGCCTCCTCCTTAGGGAACAGCACCGTGGTAATGGCCACTGTACTTACCGGGGAAGGGACAGCCACTGTACACCCTTCAGCTGTTGTTTCTAGGGCTTGTGGAAGTGCAGTGACGGCCACTGTATGCCCTTTATCCCCAGCACCTGAGACTACCCCTTCAGAGGAAGTCCCTGGCTCGGCCCACCACCCATCCGGAGGCCGAGTGGGATGTCTCTCTCTCTCCTTACAGGTGCAGCCCCCCAGAGGAGTTGCAGTTCGAAGAGTGGTGGGAAGGATCTATCCCGAGCCCGGGGATCCACGCCCTACAGTCTGCCCCTGGACGACACCCGCTACTGACGAACGCCACAAGGAAGGGACACTGCTGGCAGCTCCCGACGGCAGTCCAGCCCAGTAGAGACGGCAGCCCTCAGTCATCCAGGGACATCCCCAGGATCCCGGGGCGGGGCCTCCCAAGCCCCACCCACAGACCACCTTCCACCAGGAGCAGTTGAAGACCGGCACACCTGTTGTCCCTGTTCGGCTCCGGTCCAGAGGGCCACCTCCCAGGTTGAGGCCCCACCAGGAAAGTGCCTCCCTGTATGCCAACCAACAGCCCCACCTGGACATCACCCCTGGCAGTAGTTCTGAGCCCCCTACGGGAGGGCATGCCTGATGAGCTGCCTCCCACACCTGGGCACCACCTGTAACTAGCCTAGACCCCAGCAGTCCAAGTCAAGCCTGACAATGTCCATATTTACCTGTACCTGTATATTATTGCTGTATATTGTAAAGGATTGTAACTAAGGCAATATATGTGCATGGTTGGTCTGCCGAGTTTTTATGCCCTGTTCCACTTGTAGTGTATTCTAGTTCCAGTCTCGAAAGAGAACCCCGCTCAGTAGCTAGTGTTCTTAGGACGAGAAGGCGACCTGAAAACATGTAGCATAACGACACTTTAATATCCTCGTGTACGTTAAATGATCCAGACTGTTGATATTATAATGTACATATATTTTGTTTCTTCAGTTTGTCACGGGGTTTTTGTGAATTTAAAAATTACATAAATGTTATGTTTTTTGCTTGAAAATAGAGACAATGAATTGACTTATGAAATCAAGCAGAAAGTTTTACTTTATGCCGGCTTACTTTGCCGATTCTCTAAGGACGAGAATTTATAAACTTTCTCAACAGTACACAGCCGAGACTAATTACTCACACGTGCTGTTTGTTTATACTGTTAGCCTCTGGAGAAAGTGACTCCACCCCTGACAGTCAATAACTAATGCTATTAATGATAAACAGGTTCTTGCCCGTGCATTAACTCCAGGCTGGCACAACGGATTTAAGCTTAGTACAAGAGGACTGGCCTAAGTACCAGTTATGAATAATACAAAGTGTTTATGTGAACTAGGAGCGGCAAGTAAAATAAGCTTAATGTAGAGAAATAGAACACGAGTTTACATTACATTAAGCTCAAGAAAAAGGACTGTAAATTTATTAATTACAATGAAATAAATTTACGTTACACGAGTCTCAAATGAATTCAAAATAAGGAGAACACACTCACTCGCTCACTCAAAAGCTAAACTTAAACCTAGGAAAAATGAAAAGAAATACTGGTCAGTGGAGGGGGCTAAGCAGAAACTGGGCGTTGGCGTGTAGGTCAGACGCTGCACATGCTAAACCTCTCGCCGATTCACACTAGGTGGACATTCAGGAACTCGCTGGACAATGGTGGCGCTGCTCCACACTGGGCCCAAACGAACCTGCTCTCACGACGTTCCAATCCTGATTGACTTCAAATTGTGAGAGAGAGGCAAGGGCCGGCCGCACTTGCTAACGGCCAACAGAAATAATATGAGCGATACACACTCAGAATAAATCACTCAGCGAAGGTGCTAATGTCGCATGCAAGGATGATGACTTATGAAACAGTGAAAAATATTCTAAAAACCGTCCCAATCGAGCGAATGCGTGGACGGTTGAAATGAGCGATACACAATGAGAATTCCACTAGAATTCACGGTTTTCACAGTGAACAAAAATGTCACGAACTTATAAGCACACTCACGCCAATTCGTGACATTACGCCCTATCAAAATCAATTTTTTTTTTTCTTCAGAAAATTTTTTTTCCGATATACATACATATAAATCCTAACTCAGTCACACAAGACTCACACTGTGGTGTGTGTACTACCCTGCTACAGGAGAAAATCACAGTCACCCATGAGCGTAAAAACCTCGTATTTACGTTAATAGACGTAAGCTTGAGGAAAAAACTCCGTGACGACGGTGAAAAATCCTGTACTCAGGTCAGACTGAGCGAAAGTTCGCTACATTTACATTAACAACTAATTGTTATGTAGTGTGATGTATGTAATACACAGTGGTGTGACAGTTGTGGTGTAACTGTGCCTACGTGTAAAATGATATAATACAAATTAATAGTAAAAGAGACGATGAGGCAGAAGAGAAGAGGCGGCAGAATGCGGCAGGGACGATCAGCTGATCTGCACGACAATGTTGCACCCGCCAGCTGCACCTGCAAAAGGAATCAAGGTGGAGCATCAGAAGTGTCATTTCTCTCTCTCTCTCTCTGCCTAGCAATCAGTACTTATGTTTATTATTAACCAGGAAACGTAGCCTTTGGATTCACAAATCTCTCAGGACCCTTTTAGTTTACTGGTTAACCTAGCATTATTAACCAGGAAACGTGCCAGTTCCTGGATTGCTCAAATCTCTGAGAACGGGCAGTTTACTGGTTAACCTAACTCTACACTTACAATTAATGACAGGAAGCTGAGAAGCCCTACGCAGTCTCGAGCAAGTCACATTTTAACATCCACCGTGGGTGTGAACACTCATGTGGATAATGTGCATTCTCCGGGAATCCTATTGAGAAGGCCCACAGCTCGAGACGTTCCACAAGGTAATTCATACACAGCCTCGGATTGTCCTTACGGGGGTCTCAAACTTCCCCTTAACCTATGGTATACATGTATGTACAGGCCCTGGACATGATGTGTCCTGTGGGGCCAACGGGCGAAACGTCAGGTCTGCACCCACTTTACCACTGAGCTCTCTTTCAACTGCTTCAGAGATTATGGGTGTGGGTTCAAACGGCGCAGGAAGGACATGTCCCTGATTAGTGGTATGTGGACACACATTGCAGAAACGCACAAAACTATCTGTTTCCGGTCCCATCCCTGGCCAGAAAAAGTCAGCACGGATACGGCCCTGGGTTTTCCTTTTGCCCATGTGACCTCCTGAGGCTGAACAATGACCCCATTCTAACACTGCTAGGCGATACTTAGCGGGAACGACAAACTGCAGTCGGACCTTGCCCTGGGGTGTTCGTGACTTACGGTACAGCCGTCCTTGTTTACGAAGGAACTTGGCTTGACCTCCCCGTGAATACTTTATCACTCTACCCTTTTGTTTCTTCCACATGGCAGCAAGTGTTGGGTCAGAGTGTTGTTCTTGGACAATAACTTGGCTATACATCAGATCTTGCGGCGATGCAATGGTCACTGAGGTGACACAGTTTCAAGCCTCAGCCATGGCTCGTGTTTCTGCAGCCGAAGTCTGAGTAGCGTCATCTTCGGTGCAACTATACTTGGCACCTTGAATATTGCCTATTATTAGGTAAAATAAAGGTTCTGGCATGACAACTGCGACTGTCGTACCAGTGTAAAATGGAGATGCCACCTGGATACATGCCTCAGGGAACAATCTCACTGATCCATCAATAAGGTTAGCTTGGATCTGTCGACCTGTGTACTCCTCAGGCCGAACTAGACTGTGCCTGACAGAGCTACCTGAGGAACCATTGTCTCAGGACCTTCACAGGAATGTCTCCCACAAACCCTGGCTGAACAAGGAAGGCAATGTCACCTGTGGGAGGGCCTGTGGAGGAAGCAGCCAGCCACTAATGAGGCTGCTGAATAAATGAAGTGGCAAACATGGTGCCCTGAGAATTAGATACTTGAGGGGTTGTACTCACTGTCTGGGGAGACGGAGCATTGGCCTCCTGTGGAGGAGTGTTCACTGTCGCTGAGGGACTAGTGAATTGTGGGGAAATACCAGTACTGCTAGGGACGACACCACCGTGCTGCTGTTGAGGAATGAAGGCTGCGTTCGCCTCCTGCCTCCGATTCACTTGAGCTGGTGCTGAAAAGGATAGTCCCGACGGTCGGTTGCGTGGGTGATACTGCTGCTGGTTAGGGTACTTGTTGTACCGCTTCCACTCAGATTTCTGGGTATTTTGCCCCTGGTCGTTCTTCTGCAGTTTTGGACCTTGGCAATTATTCTGGGAACACCCTTGTTGCTGGGGTTCAGTCTGAGACGGTTTTCCAGATTTGTCAGCTTTTCTGTTCCAGGTGTGCTGCTTACGAGTCTGATACCTGTATGCAGTGAAGAATGCATCAGCCTTGTTTGCCATTTGGCTGGCATCCCTTACCTGGCAGATCTTAAGCTGAGCCATAAGTTCAGTAGGCCACAACTTTTCTAGCTGCGTGCGCAGCATAAGGTCAATTATCCCCTCACGTGTGGAAGGAGTTTCATCTTTTTCCATCCACTCATCTAAGTAAGCAGTAAGCCGGTCAAGAAACTGGATGGCAGTCTCATTTTCTTGTAAACGCGCCCTCATAAACTGACTCTTGGCATCGTCAACTGTGAGACCATACGCTTTGACAAGCGCGGCCTTCATCATCTCATACGTGAGATTGTCTCCACAAATTCTGTGGAGAATATCGAGGGCAGGGCCCTCAAACAGGCTAAGGAAATGGAGCCGCATACCTGCATCATCCAGCTGAGCCATGTCTTCGAAACAAGCTATGAATGGCTCGATTCGCTCACCTTCTTTGTATGGAGGAAGCTTGATGTGTGGGGTCGTCAAAATGTGTGCAGGGAGAGTGCTTGTGGAGCTTGGGTTAGCTGCACCAGATGTGTCTGAAGCCAAGGAGTCTCGCTTGAGCCTCAGCATCTCAAGTTCATGTTTTTCACGTGCCTCACGCTCGGCACGTTCGTGTTCTCATTGTTCTCGCTCGTATTTACGTTCTCTCTCTTGTTGTTCTAACTCGAGTTGACGTTCTCTCTCACGTTGTTCTCGCTCGTATTCACGTTCGCTCTCTTGTTGTTCTAACTTGAGTTGACGTTCTCTCTCACGTTGTTCTCGCTTGTATTCGCATTGTTTTCGCTCTTGTACTAACTCGAGTTCGCGCTGTTTTTGCTCGTATTCGCGTTGTTGTCGCTCGTGTTCACGTTCTCTCTCACGTTTCTCGCGAGCATCTTTCTCACATTGTTGCTCGTAAGTAAACCGAGAGAGGACGTAGTCCTTAATTTTCTCGGGGTCGCTAAGCCCCATATCTTTGGCTTCCTGTACATAGACATCGGTAGATATGATGCTAACTCAGTCTGAGTGACCTAGAGACTAAGTACTGACTGCTATTTTGCAGAGTAATGCCAATAATCAAGAATGAAGAATATAGGCACAGGTTAGTGGTGCCCAGTTTTATGTAGTTAAACTGGTAAAGAAAGAAAATTAAACAACAACTGACTGTGAAAACTATTATGTAAAATTAATAGAAATTAATCAATAATCACCAGTAAGATAGTGCCTATAGACTTTAATGATAAATACCTAAGTATGAGTGAGTGAGTATAATCTCGTGAATAACTTTAGAGCTAGGAGTTAATATCCTGGAATGAGGTCGCCAGATGTCACGGGGTTTTTGAAAGGTATATATTAAAGAATACTTTAAAATGTTGCTTGTAAATATGGACAATGAATTGACTTGTGAAATCAAGCAGAAAGTTTTACTTAATTCCGGATTACTTTGCCGATTCTCTAAGGACGAGAATTTATAAACTTTCTCAACAGTACACAGCAGAGACTAATTACTCACATGCACTGTTTGTTAATACTGTTAGCCTCTGGAGAAAGTGACTCCATCCCTGACAATCAATAACTAATGCTGTTAATGATAAACAGGTTCTTGCCGGTGCATTAACTCCAGGCTGGCACAACGGATTTAAGCTTCGTACAAGAGGACTGGCCTAAGTACCAGTTATGAATAATACAAAGTGTTTATGCGAACTAGGAGCGGCAAGTAAATTAAGCTTAATGTAGAGAAATAGAACACGAGTTTACGTTACATTAAGCTCAAGAAAAAGAACTGTAAATTTATTAATTACAATGAAATAAATTTACGTTACATGAGTCTCAAATGAATTCAAAATAAGGTGAACACACTCACTCGCTCACTCAAAAGCTAAACTTAAACCTAGGAAAAACGAAAAGAAATACTGGTCAGTGGAGGAGGCTAAGCGGAAACTGGGCATCAGTGCGTAGGTCGGACGCTGCACATGCTAAACCTCTCGCCGATTCACATTAGGTGGAGATTCAGGAACTCGCTGGAAAACGGCGGCGCTGCTCCACACTGGGCCCAAACGAACCTGCTCTCACGATGTCCCAATCCTGACTGACTTCAAATTGTGAGAGAGAGGCAAGGGCCAGCCGCGCTTGCTAACGGCTAACGGAAATAATGTGAGCGGTATGCACTCAGAATAAATCACTCAGCGAAGGTGCTAATGTCGCGTGCAAGGATGATCACTTATGAAACAGTGAAAAATATTCTAAAAACCGCCCCAATCGAGCGAATGCGTGGACAGTTGAAATGAGCGATACACAATGAGAATTCCACTAGAATTCACGGTTTTCACAGTGAACAAAAATGTCACGAACTTTTAAGCACGCTCGCGCCAATTCGTGACACAGTTTTCATATATTAAATATTAATGTGGTAACTTTTTGCCGCGATATCTATTAAATGCAAGGTATTATACAATTAAAACTTGGCCAGGTAATGTAATTTCGTCATAAATACAAATCAAAAGGTAGCCTAGTGGCAAAGTAATAACACTAGTAATAAAAGTAACTTGGCATTTTTTTTTTTCTTTGTGGCACACGAGTGTAAGCCATTAATTCTTTTTGTACATCAACTGATAGAAAAAACATAAATCTCTCTCTCTCTCTAGTGAGCGAGTTTTGAATCGATGTTACTAGGATAGGATATTGATAATACTAAAGGCTGATAAACAGTCCCCGATTTGATTCAGCAGCCTCTGAATTTAAGTTATCGCACTTAATCCCTTTAATTCAGTGTAGTTCATTCTCAAACATGAACACCGTACGTATGAAATAATTACTAGTCTTTGGTAAACAAGCATGGGCCAGGGCTGTTCTATTCAGGACTGTCCCTTTAATGCACATGTGCGAATCTCATGGCGATATGTTAAGTGCTTAAATTTACAAAATATTAAATTTCAGGTAATATAAGGATTGTCAGTAAGAAAGTTGATGTTAATAATGTACATTAGGCAGGCCTTACTATGTATAAGAGATCAGTTACAATGACCAGCAAATCAAATATAATTTATGCAAGGTGTAGTTGTGACAGCTTGACACTTTGGTATCGAGTCTACGATCATAAAGTCTTAAATTATGAAAATAACAGAGATCATTCTTACTGGGTCTGATTTTTCTGAGTAATATTTTAGTAATTTCAATGGCATATGCCATTACTATGTCCGACAATTAGACACTGGAGTACAAATAATCCACGGTTATTACAAGCATGGCAACCAGCAAAAGACTAGTGTAGGACCAAGTTCAGAATGACTCAGCACTCTGAAAGTCCCCCATTCCATCTATCGTTTGGAACTCTGTCACTACATGATCACTTTTTCCTATAGGACAGATATTTCAGAGATTCAGTTGCATCAGGTTCTTTAGTTAGAATTAAATCTAGTCTTGCTGGTGCGTCATCCCCCCTAAATCTTGTCTCTTCTTTGCCCCACTGGGTCATCACATTATCCATAGCTACATTTAATAGTATACTGCCCCATGAATCTTCACTACTTCCTGAGTCCCACTCTTCCCAATTTACCTCTTTACAATGGAAGTACCCCATCAGGATTACTGTATGTTGTTGCTTTTCTCAGTCACTTTATGTAGGTATCTAACCATGTCCGACAACATCTGGTATTCCTCCTCATTCTATGCCCTTCTCTTGGGGGGGGGACATGCTACTGCGAAGTCTCTCATGCCTTTCCCTCTGTTTTCTGTTACCATGTTTATCACTTCAGCCATACCTTCTCCCAATTCCACACTATCCATATTTAGGCTGTTTTCACTGCTATCATCACTCCTCCTCCTGTTTTTTTCTTTTCTGTCTGATCTCCATAGTTTGTATTTCCCATTTCCCATTTGGATTTCAATATTCTTAGCTTGCTTTCTACGAAGCTCATAATGTCTGGCTCATTTATCCTCAAGAAATTGTCAGTTTCTAGCCTTGCTGAGATTATACCATCTGCATTAGCATATGCCACATTCAGTCTTTGTGCATTGTTTTTTATTCTGTCCTTCTCTCTCCCTCTCTCCTTCAGTACCACTTCCTCAGTTTCTGATCTGTAACTCTCCAGCACAACTCTCTCTTGTCGTCCTCCGTTCTCTGGTCATTTTTTTTTCCTTTGCTTCCATAACAAGTTCCTCTATTTTAGCTCTCTTCCTCATTTGCATCTCTCCTTATCCAGACATTTTTAAATCCTTTCTTATCTGCTAATTTCCAAGTCTTGTAGATTATTTCATATACTGTGACCTGAGATTAAAATTTTGCTTTGAGTGGCCGTGCCCCTTCCTTCACATATTTTTCCAACCTAAGCACTTCTTCGATCTCCTTCTGGGCTTCGTCCTTTCCTTCCATAAGTATTGACACTGTTTCCTTCACCCCTTTCAGTTCTTCCCTTTCTCTTTCTGACCTCACTGACATTGTTCTTTCTTTCAAACCTGAGATAATCACGTATTTTTTTCTTGTCTGCTGCATCTCTGACAAGTGATTCTTTACATTTTAATACCATCACCACTTCCTTCTCCACCTTTTCCTGGTTATCCTTTTTCTGTTGTTCTAAAATCTCCTTAAGACTTATTTTATCTTCCTGTTTAGTTTTTTCCCATCCCCTGTGGTGTTCTTTGATTTCCATCCTTCTTAGTTTTAGATTCACACTTGCCAAGTTTGCATTTCATCTTGTCCCTTTCCTCCTGCAGCCTTTTATTTTCCCATTTAAGCTGTTTTATTTTGCTTGCGGCTGTTTCGTTACTCACTTTTAATTCAGACACCTTTCTTTCTCAATTAACACTGCATAAGCAGGTGCTCTCTGACCTATTTCTCAGCTCTGTTATCTCCCTCTCCTGTTCCGAGGTTTGTTCTTGTAATTCGCTAATTATTGCCCATACCTGTATTAATTCCTGAGCATTCTTCTCAACAATTTTCTCCACATCTGTAACTCCCGTTTGGTTTAGTTTGCTACTTCCATTGCTTTGGTCATCATGGAAGAACCCCGTGAACTCACCATCACTGGATGTAAAGAGTGAGCAGTTTCTCTCTGCCATGACGCAGTCATACAAGATTTAAAAACCATCACCATGGTTTACTCATATCTGACCAACACCTCAGGCTTATTTTCACTGAAATGAGATGGGACCACCACTCACGCATTCAGTTCGCATTTTCACAATAGGCATGCTTCCTTTTCACCGCTGATTTTGCGTTATTTTCCAACGATCTGTATGGAGCTCTGCCTCTGACGACGCCCTGTGTGTGTGTATTTGTTTGTTTGAAGGAAATTGAAGCATCTCTACTCCAAGGAATTAATGGTAAATTGGGTTTAAGGTAATGATAGTGAAGTTTACATATATTTTTTGTATGTTGTGAATGTGTAGTGTTTGTCACTGTAAACCGGGTATGTATTGATTAAATTTGGAGGACAAATTAGTTGGACAGTAGTAGAGTCTTATAATCTTATTTTATTTTGTATTTTTCATTACAGAGGGCCTTTGGCTCCTGAGAAGATACAAGAGCATCTTGTAGGAGCATTTGATTATGTAAGCCAGATCTTGATAAATCTTCACACTGGCCTCGTCAGTGCACTCAATGACACCAAGACAAGGTAATCACCAGTCACCATCCATTTTTTGGTGAGAATATTTTACACATACAAATCATGTCATCCTGTTTGCTATTAGATTTCAAGATACTTGTTAAGTGTGTTTGATAAACGTTTCCATTTTGTTTGTACGACTTGCCAAATAAGTTGTCTGTTAAATTTTCTGACATTAGTGGTGCTTGTAGAAACATTACATCAGCAAATTTTACAACATATTTCTCTTTAGTTACTGACCTTCATGAATTAGGCTCTTACAAAAATATGATTATACATTAAGAGCAGTAATACATTCTGGAAAAGCTTAAGATGCTTGCATTCCACTTACTTCATTTGTAAAGTAACTGTTTCATTGGTGCCAGTAATGTCAGGATTGATTCATTACATATTACAAGTAAAGGGACAGGTACTGTCAGCTTAAAGTCCTCCTGTGAAACCTAACCAGGACCATTACTTGAGAAGTGCAGAGTCCAGTGCTTTTCAGTGAGCAGTAACAAATGCTGGTGTGGTGGTTAACTCTTTTACATCCTGTGGACACTATTTACTCAGGCCACAAGATTATTTTACTCATCGAAGGAAAATTTTGGTAGTCAAAGGGTTAAAAAGTTTCTTAATTAACCTTTGCAATGCTTGAATTTTTCTCATCTGAATAAAATAGTCAGGATTTAGCCTGAACAAATACCTAAGTGCATCCATGGCAGAAAAGGGTTAAGAATGTGATGTGTATACATAAAATTCTTAAGTTCTGGTACTTAGCGAGTTAACCACAAACTGCAGGACTTTATTCTGCAGAATTAATGTCATAAAATGTGAGTAATTAGCCATACCTGTACAGTACTTTAATTGACTAGCTGTGCCTTATGCCTGCAGGAGTTTTAATGATGAGTTGAAGCCTGAGAGAAGTGTATTATTTATTATCTGCAATAAAATGTGACTGTTTTTCTGTATGTGACTGTTTACATGAAGTTATATTTTGTAAATGCATTATATTTTTATTTCCATACACATTATGGTATGAACTGACATCGCTGTACTCACCAGATCATACTTTAATGAGGGACTTTCAGGTGTTGTCTGCTACCTAGCTGGTGAGCTCTATTTCGGTCCAGACCTAGAAAAGTAACATAACTATTGTGACTATTCTATATGTCTTGATAAACTTACAAGAGGTAGCAACACTATAGACCATTAAAGTCACTAAAATACTCATTGATAAAAAATATCATGCCCATGAATGAATACTTTTGACTGGCTATTATGTATATGCATACATTGAGCTTCCATCCGGCAGTCCCTCACACACAGTCATTTCGTTGTGTTAATGATGAGTTCAGTGGAATTGGCTTTCATATCTACATTCTTATTGTCTTTTTGAGTAAGAATAGTGCTTTCTTGAAGCTTGTCATTGCCTCAGTTTTCTGAAATTTAATATTTGCCAAATACCGCCACTTGACATCTGTTTCCATACGCCATAGGCAGCCATCCCCATGGCGGGATAAAACATAGCTCACTTTTCGCTAGCTCTCGGTGAAGGCGGATGTGTACACGGTTCATTTACTAGACCATTATGGCGATTAACCAAGGTTTTGAAGTCCAATATTTGCATGATTCGTATGATGTACCTTGATTTATACAATGAGGATACAAAAAAGACAATTACAAGTTAGCGTAGTGCTGCTACATGAGCGTGTTACTTTCTTCACTATGAGGACGTAAATAATTTTATTCTTTATTCCGACGAATTTGTTCAGCTCAGGAAAGACTGAACTGGATGATACAGTTTCATTAACCCCTTTCAGTATGAGTATTCTAAATGATAATCGTTTGGCAGCAAGAATAAAACTGTATATCATCGGACTGTAAAAATTAGACTTCTGACATCACTTTCTCTTTCAGAGGCTCAGAGGCTCACCTGATCATTTAGTACATGTTTTATTATTCATTTTATCATCCCTTCCAAAAATTAAAGGAACATACATGATTCTAAATGGCACGGGAGACTTGGTACAACTTCTGTCTATATTACACATGCCACCGGGAAGGCAGTTTGTTCCGGTTTGAATGTGTATTTTCTTGGGAATATGCACTTACAGGTTAACAGGTAGCTAGGAATAAGAAATGTAGTAACTGTAGCAACTGCAAAATAATTGTGTAGTCACAATGGGAAGAGTTTATGAAAAAAGATATGGGTAAGAAAACACTTTTATCACAGAAAACAATATTCAGCATTTATTATGTAACAGCATGCAGTGCTGCTCTCGGGTGTCTATCCCTTCCTTTCCTCTTTCCTTCTTTCTTTCCCTCCTCTTCTGTCGTTCTTTACTTCATTCCTTCCTCGTCCTTTTGTCTACAGTTGACTACATTCCCACTTCTATGTATCTTTCCTTCATTCTTTCCTCTTCCTTCTGTCCATGGGTGACTTTACACTGAGTGACAAGCCAAATGGTTTCCTGTACACGTTAGGGAGCAGCACATTAAGAACCTGACCCTTCGCCAACCACATTCTACTTCTTCTCCAATCATGTTTAGCCTTCGTCTGTTTTTGTAAACACTCTTGGTGGCCTTTTCCGGGACTGTCCCTCTGGTGCACATGCGTGAATGTATTGGAGAAATGTTAAGAGGTAAAATTTACAAACTAATAAATTACAGGTAAAACAATGACTGTCATGTCGAAAATCGGTGTTAAGAATGAATAATGATCGGGACTTCATGTATGTATGGGATCAGCTACAGTATCCAACAATCAAAATAGCATTTATGCAAAGAGAATTGTGAAGTACTAACATTTAAGAAGCGAGTCTACCATCGTAACTCATGAAATTGCACAAATTAAAAAGATCATTCATATTGGTTATGAGTTTTCTAAGTAGTATTTTATTATTCCCAATGATATATGCCATTATTATATCTCACAGTTCGACAAGGGAGTAGAAATAATCCACAAATATTACATGCATAGTAACTGGGAAAGAGCTGCCTAGACTGAATTCGGTAGCAGACATTGCACTGAAAGTTCCCCATATAGCTAGTTCTTTGTTTCTTTGTTTGAGACCCTCCAGCAGCAGATAGATTTAATGGGTTGTACAAAGGTTGTAAATTTCCATGCTCTCTTTGTCATTCTTTACAGTTGTGCATACTGTCAAAGTTTCTTTTCCCTCCATTCCACAGACAGTCTGCCAATTAGTTGTACTGTATTACAGTTTTCATTTATTGCTAATGTTTTGCACAGGACTATTTAAACATTGATAACTGATAGAGTTTTATTTGTAATTAAAATACAGTTATTTTTAATATGGTAAGAATACCATTCTGAGCATTTCTTAAACTATAGCATTGTAATATAAGAACATAGGTTCATAGCAATGGACAGGTTGACAGTAAAATTAATAAATGAATAACTACTGTATGTAGTTTTTCCATATTTTGTGTTAGGAAGTATTTTAAAATTTGCATAAAAACTGTGTTGTGATATTGGTGATGTCATCTACCACTCAGATCTCATTGTCCCTCATAGCAGACAGTGAAATTTGAGTATTTATCGATTAACCAACATAAATGACATACAGTATATGCATTGTCAGCTTCAGTACATAATAGCAAGAGACAAATCAAAATGTAATACACCTTGGTCCTAATTAGCTCGTGATCAAATAGCACGATTCCCAAATGGTGCGAGCTGTCTCTTAATAACCACAAAGTCTAGAATTAACAATGCTGGTGAAGTCATCACAATAGAAGATGTGATTACTGCAACATCTATTGAGGATGCATCATAGGAGGTGAGGCAAGAGGAGGTTACACCGATGCCAGCAACACCAGAAACACCAGGAGAGCTTTGCATGATGCAGATCAGCTGAATCTTGGCTTCTGTAGATACCTTAACTCTTTGGCTGTGGCGGCCATAACAACAACCTGCTGAATGTGCTCATTGTGGAGAATTAAGGAAAAAATGGTGTGTTTTCAACCTGTGTTTTAACCCACTTTTCCCTAATCTTAAGAGCTACAATTTTTGTCAGATAAGCTTCAGTCTTTCTACTGTCGTTTGTAAACTGCATGTCCGTAGGCACTCCCAGCCCAGAGAATGATATGAGAGAATACTATCTATCTCTATCTATTGTCAGACGCCTTAATCCCGTAAGGGGTGGCCACAAACAAACTGCCTCCATGTCCCCCTGTCCCCTGCCATTTCACTGCCCTGCTCCCAGCTCACCCCCCCCCCCTCTCTCTCATGTACCTCTCCACTCCATCCTCCCATCTCATCCTCGGCCTCCCCCTTCCTCTCCCCCCTCCATCTCACTCACATACACTCTTCTTGTCAGTCTCTCACTCTCCATCCTCTCCACATGGCCAAACCACTCAATGTGTTTCTCCCAACGCTTCCTGTCACATCCACACCACAATGCGCCTTCACTTCCTCATTTGTCAGTCTGTCTCTCCATGTGACTCCACATGCTCCTCTCAAATAATTCATTTCCTCTGCTCATGACTTCTCTTCCTCCAACAAGGTCCAAGCTTCACTTTCATACATTAGATTTGGTATCACAATACTGTCATGTAATAACTTTTTCACTTCCATACTCACTTCCGTGTTTCTTATCACTGCATTCAAGGAACCAGCAACCTTTTTTCCTTGTTGTACCCTTTCAAACACTTCACCCTCTAAACTTTCATCCTAAGGGTATGGTCACACCGAACACGACGATCGGGATGATGAACGGGGAGGAATGAGGTGACACGATAAAACACACTAAATTCTGTGTGAGTGGCCACACTGAATGAGTGGGAAGGTTTGTCGCCTCACCCTCCATGCTCGTCACTACACGATGCAGCATGGTCCAAAATGTTGCGCACTGCCAAACAACATCTCTTCTCCCCAGGCATTTGCATCATCATTCAGTCGTGCTGGTACTGTGTGTTGGGAACGTTGGGTTCTGGTAATAATATCTACTGAACACCTTATTGCAGCCGTGTACCACAGGAAAGCTATGTGGGATCCAACTGATCCACTCCACAAAAATACTGGAGTGTTGAAGAAACACTGGGAAAATATCTTTGAATAACTGCATACAAGTGGTAAATTACAATGAAGCATTATTTTGTCATACGATTGCTTAAGTGACGTTTGTTCCACCGTTGTTATAAAACCTATCAAAGACCATTAATGTCTAAAATTCAAACTAGTATTCAGTGCTCTGTGTTACACCATAGGCTTAAAATTAATAAGCAGATAAGCGTATACACTATATATACAGTATGTATATGTACACATGTAATGAACATCGACAATTTATTATTTATCAATACATAAAATCTGTAAAATATAATTCAGTAGAGAGCGAATTTTCCATTGGATATTTCACTATAGGCATGCTTCTGACTATCTGTTGCCCGCGAGGTTGCCGCTTCCTATTTGGACACGCATCACATTGATGCTCACCTCGCCACTCATTGCTTGATGCTAACTCCCTGTTTGTCACTTTCGATGTGGCCGCAGCATTAGTCATCATACTTCCCAAGTACAGTGGAGTCTCTTTTATCCGAAATTCATGGGACTTTCAACTTTTCGTTTAATTGATTTTTTCGGATAAAAGATACTGTAATAACATGTAGGATACAAGGGAACAGTATTGTACGCACCCATCACCCATTTTGGTGATGTCTACCCACCACCACCACCAGCACCCCAAAAGCCACCCAACCATCACCAGAACACTTAATACACCATAGTAACTACGTATGTAACTGCATTTTTGTAACTGTAATAGAAACTGTCAACTTAAATAAATCTTCACTCAAATAAACTTAAATAAACCTTTACCAAAACAAATATGTAATTCTCTGTAAGTAATTCGAACAAACAGTCTTAAACCTAACAGTTTTTTTTCTGTTTTCTGTTTACTTATTCAATCATTTCCACATCATCCAAATCTTCCGAGGTGGTGGATGGGGGCTGGTGTAACCAACGCTTTCTCTAGTGACTAGCGGAGCAAACGCAAACTAATGCAAGTGGCGCGAAACAAGCCTGCTGTGTTTGAATTTTGGGATAGATTTCAGATTTTTGTGGGTAATCGAAATGAGAATGTTTTAGTAAAACTTACGGTTAAAAGAATTTCAGATAAAAGAGACTCCACTGTTTCTAAACGCACTCACATTTTCCATTTCCTCCTCATCCAACCTCACTGTGCATTCACTGACTTCACTTCCCTTGAAGACCATAACTTGACTCTTCTCTACATTTGCCTTTAGATTCCATTTCTTACACACTATCCCAATCTCATGAGAGAATACAAGGTGTGTTTTGACTGGCTGACATGGGAAATTGCCCAGCGAGGCGGAAACTTCCACCAAACCATAAGATTTTTCCCGTAGAAACTAGGGTTACTGTCACGTTACCTCATCACAGTAATTACAATAATAATACAGGTAAAAAAAAAAAAAAAGTAGCCAGTCTCATATGATTATATTACGATATTCTACAGTGTTTACACTGTACTTCAGCGAAAGAGTAGCGATGTGAGGAAAATCATTACAAACTTTATAAAATTTCATGAATGACTTTTTTTTTGTTCATTTATTGAAATAATGTCATTGGTCATTTCATAGCAAAGCTGCATAGTTTGCAACTGTGAAAATGTTCACTAGCTAATGTGCTGACTTCACTGATTATCAAAAAAATATCACTATATCACACCTATTTTGTCATAATAATTCATTATCTATCTACAGTATCTGTCTATAGCCCAACGCCCTAATCCCGCAAAGGGTGGCCGCAGACAAAACGCCTCCAAGTCGTTCTGTCACTCACCATTTGATTACACTCCCCCCAACTCACCCCCCCCCCTCCTTCATATACCTCTCAACTCCATCCCTCCTCCTCGTCCTCGGTCTACCCCTCCCTCTCCCTCCCTCCACCTCACCTACATACATCCTCTTAGTAAGTCTTTCATTCTCCATTCTCTCCACACTATAGTATAAAATAACACCTTCAGTCACTCATATGATTTCAGTGCAATTTGGGTGCATATTACTTAGTATTACAGTAATCCCTCACTTATCCGGACATAATTGAGCCAAAGGCATGTCTGGGTTGTGGCAACATCCGGATAATGAACACTCTTCCCCTACCATACCCAGACCCTACCTATATCCAACCTCCAACCTGTACGTAACCTATTCGTACCAGTGGTGGGCAGTGCAATGAAGAAGGACCTTGCACAAGTGCAAAGCGCAATCCACAGTTCACTACCTTGTGCAAGTGCAAATGCGCAATCTGACAAATATTTAGCTTGTGCAATGTCGTAAAGTGCAAGCGCAAACCCTTTTTCATATATTTTTGGGAATTTCTGAAAAATATTGAGATATTTAAATAAAACAGCATAACTACTTATTGTACTTACTTTTATTTATTATTATTATTTTCTATTATTTGTAATTTGCGCAAGTGCACAAGCTAATATTTAGCTTGTGCAATGTCGCAAAGTGCTAGCGCAAATCATTTGCGTATATTTGTGGGAATTACTGTAAAATATATGTTGGTATAATTAAATAAATTACTAAATTAGCAACCTGCCCACTACCCGAGGTGACTGAGGTACCGTAGGTCATTGTCCGGGAAGAACAGCCTATATTTATCAAGGCACTGGCAAAGATCATGTGATTACTGTATCATCAACTCTCTCTCTCTCTCTCTCTCTCTCTTTCTCTCTCTCTCTCTCTCTCTCCCTCCGACAGAGGAAGGGGGTATGGAGAATAAGAGAGAGAGGAGAGAAGGAATGGAGAATGAGAGAGAGAGGAGAGATGAAGTTTATGCCCTATCTCCTCACTCAAAGGGACGCTCCTTTGCCATTCCCATATTTATTCTCTCTCTCTCTCTCTCTCTCTCTCTCTCTCTCTCTCTCTTGTCTTGTCAGGACAGTTTATTAAATAATTCAGTATAGATATACAATTGCATATGTAATTCGTTACAAAAAATAAAAAATCATGAAAACAGATTATTTAAATCAAATATCCACAGCCTAATAAATTATTAGGCTGTGGATGTTTGATTTAAATACGTTTTAATGGTTTTTGTAAGGAATTGCTTATGCTAATCTTAATAAATAATGTATATTTATTATTATTTACTAATAATAATAATTTAAAAAATATTAAAAATACATTATCTCTGTTGAAGCATATTAAGAAATGCTACTACCCCCCTCCCTCCCGCCTCCCCCCACCAACCCACCCTCGCGACCTGCCCCAGCCTCCCGCATCCATTGTCCAGCCATGTGGGAAGCTCCCAAGACCACGTGTCCCCTGGATTGCGCATTGCGCAATCCACAGGGCAGGTGCGCAAGTGCAAGATTGCGCATGGTCTCGTGCGGTGCGCAAGGCGCAAACGATATCACCGGAGCGCAAGGGTGTGCAATTGCGCTTTGCGCCAAGTGTTTGCACACCTGTCCAGCACTGATTCGTACAGTACCTGTGTTTAATTTGGCAGTGTTTTCTGGTCATTCAGACGTATTTAGACATCAAAACACACATAGAAATATCCAAAGTAATGCTGAACACCCAAAAAAAAAAAAAAAAAAAAAAAAAAAACACCTTTCCTATACACTACTGTATGTACAGTACTTCTCCTTATTTTGGTAGTGTTTTCTGGTCATTCTGCCATATTATGGCATCAGAACATACATAGGATTATCCAAAATAATTTTCAGCACCAAGAAGACCATACAAAAAAACACTGAAAACCAATAACACTCTAACTGTACACTACGGTATGTACAGTATCCTTCCTAATTTTGGCACTTTCTGCAGGTCAATCTGCCATATTTAGACATCAAAATACACATAGGAATATCTAAAGTAATACTAAAAACCAAGAAAACCATTTAAAAAAAAATTGAAAACCAAAAAACACCTTGCCTATGCATTACCGTATGTACAGTACCTCTTCTAATTTTGGCACTGTTTTCTGGTCATTCTGCCATATTGAGACATCAAAACACACATAGGATTATCCATATTAATGCCAAACATCAAGAAAACAATCCATAAACAACAAAAATCCACACAAAAAAATAACGACAGTTTGAAAATCAATTATCTATGATGAGTGATTGCTTCTAGGGCCCCAAAACTAATCCACAGTCAAATATGCCACTGGAAATTGGCTATATTAGTTTAAATGGTATACCATCATCTTCGCTGGTGTTCATACTGTAAGATAAGCTAATAAAGACACATCTATCTATCTATCTATTGCCAGATGCCACAATCCCGTAAGGGGTGGCCATTTGACTTTGAGTTATTTGTTTTCTGGGGAGGGGCACTAACCCTCCACCAACCCACTTGTTGACACTTAGGGAGCATGTATGGTTTGGTTATATGGTTGCCACCCAGCGTTGTAAATGGTTTCTTGGCTTACAGGAAACCATTTGGCTTGTCACTCAGTATAAAGCCGCCTGTAAAGGAAAGAAAAGCAATAAGAAGTGACAGGAAAGATGGGAGAAATAGGAAGAGAGGAGGACAGGCACAGAAAAAGAATGATAAAGGCAAAGGAAGAAGTAGGCATCACTACATCAAGTGAGTGGATGATGGTCGTCACCACCAACCACCCAAAAAACAAAAGACACATAAAACTGATAAATAAAAGTACAGAAATGCAGTGAGAATAAAACATTCAGGAGTAAAACTTGCCATCATATAACTTCCCGCCATCCTAGTACAAAATTTTGGCCAGCACCTTCCAGGAGTTAAGCGTATGTGTAGATGAAGAATTTCATGAGCTTTCTTGTGGATTTTGCAGAATTTCGATACAACCAGTAGTATTGAAATAAATCGCAAAAAAATTTTAAAACTCACAAGCCAGTGTTATCTCCATGGAGAAGGGTAGGGACCAAGGGAGTGAGGAGGGAGCCAGGAGGGTATGGAGGAGGGACGGGAGGGTGGGAGAAGCAAGGCTGTGGGTAGGATTCTCCCCCTTCTGTCATGAGGCAGACGGATGCTTTTACTGTACATATACTTGTGGTTTGTGCTCTGTTAGATGCCGAGTGGACATGCGGAGACACAACTGACGGTGACCAGGGGACTTTCGACGTTCAGTAGAGAGGTGTACGGCTGCTGTCACCAAACATGTACTTGTGGCTTGCGGTCTGTGTTACAGTGTCAGGGGCAGTTAGGAAAGACTTAGCCCAGTGGCTGTGCAACTTTGGACATTGGGTGAGGATTCATATGGACATTTTGACACCACTTGGGGGTTACAGTCGTATTACTTGGATGCTGGAGGTTCGTTGGGAGTGATCAGACAAGCGCACGACTTTGATCATTCAGAACAGGGGCGGACAGATATTTTGTCTGTGGTTGTGGGTTACGACCAACTTCCCGCTCACGGCTCGAGCCCAACATCCCCGATACTGAATGTTTGAACATGTCGGCTGGCCAGCTGAAGTTCTCGGGGACTTTTACGTCCAGATAATACCATGTAAATTCAAATAATGGTTTAAACAGAGCCAAGGTCCAGTGTCCAGATAATGAACACGTCCGGATAAATGAGGGATTGCCATATTAACGAGAGAGAGAGAGAGAGAGAGGCAACAAACCAATTTAGACCAGCTCATCGAGAGCATGTGTACCCGTGTGTGGGTATGTACCTATACTGTTATTACATACTAAGGTAATTATCAGTGTTTAAAAGTTTAATCCCTAAAGTTGAAGTCACTCATCCACCAAATGAATTTTCCCCCATAAGTTATGTGTATCAATTAATGCGAAATCAGTAGCACGAGCTCGCGCATCCACCATGTAGGCACATTAATTGGGACCAAGGTGTACATCTCTGATGTAATGTGCAACTTTTCTCACCTCTTCAACCATGCAACTGTATTTTTTTATAATATTCATTCTGTATCATGTCCCAGTTTCTAACTTTTCCTCTACATAGGCAATATAGAGTACAGTATTGTCATTCCAACCCCACTTGCCTCCAAAGTATGGAATGGGCAAGATCTGGAAGGAATCAAAATGCATGGGTACTACCCTCTCATTTTTTGAACACTTATCACCTTTTCCATTTTGATGAGGAGTTAGCTTTTCATTAAGTGTTCAAGAAATACACTCAAGGAGCAGAGTGAACAGTAATGGTCAGAATACGTTTTCATTTCAGATAGCCAATCATTTATTTTCCTATATTTTTCTTAGTTCAGGGCCTTCATGAAATCAACCGTAAATCTGAATTGTAACTCAGCCAGAAAACTCAGTAGCCTGGGATTTGGAACTGACAAATCTGCTGTTTGATGATATAGGTGCATTATTTGGTATAAGAAATGTTATTATTTTGCTCTCATTTGTTCTGCTGATTGGCCTTTATTGTCACCTGATATCCTGTGCAGTGTTTCAAGTACACATTGCGTACTGTAGTATCACACATTTATTATCTTTTTACATTTCTTATATACAAAATGAGAGACTCACAAGAGCTTCAGCTAGAGTCCCAAACAAGTGTGCCTTTTGATCCAATACAGATTGCAATACACTATGTGCAAAGACACTAGCTTGTCAGAGTATTCCTTTAATAAAATACTGGTGGTAGTATTTCTTCTCAAAGGTATGCTAACATTTTTCCTAGTCTAACTTCTCAAAGAAACTCCCAAGAATCCCAACACATGTGAACTGGAATAACACTGATGTAGAGGTAGGTTTTGAGTGTGTTTTTTTCCATTTATTTACCTTTGTAGTGTCCTTGCAGATTCTGTATATGTGCATTGTCAATACTTTCTGTGCCAGTAAAAAGGCAGACAGTGATACAACATTGATTCTCAAAACAGTATGATGTGCCTGTGATATTTAGTTAAGCTTGATGAGCTACACACCTTGGAAGATAATAAGGCTTTTGCCAACCAGAATACCAGTTTTAAGGGCTGTAATGTACTTGTTTCTGGGATTCAGCAATTTGTAATTAGGACTGTAAATTAGGATGGCTTAAATGATCAAAAACGTATGCTGTGTTGTATTGCTGTATGGTATACAGGTCTCCTTCGTTTTACATTGTATCGTTTTACGATATTTCGCATTTACGATCCTTCTTCTTTAGTACCAAGTGTTCATTTTACGATTGAGCTCCCTCGCATTTACGTTTGGGCATGTGGAAATCCTGCATTCACAGGCAGATCAGCTGAGAGATGCGTGGCATACCCGCCCCACCCACACAGTTTCCCGCGCTTTTGCCAGTCTCACCCGCGTGCTTGTTCAGCATACAACCTCTGTGCATCTGTGTGCGTCAGTGCTCATGATATTACTATTTCTCCCGTTCTTCATATTTTGCACCCCTAGTGCCACCACCGTGATGTCTTATAAACGCCCTGCAACATCTGGTGCTGGTGATATGAAACCAAAGAAAGCAAGAACGTCCTTAACCCTGGAGTCTAAGCTTCATATTGTGAAGCAGCATAAAGCAGGTGAGGGGGCAAACTCCATCGCTCATTCCATGAGTCTTGCACAGTCGACTATCGACTGTTATAAAGCATGCTGTCAACATTAAGAAAGCTGGGGAGACAAGCACAACTCTACAATACATAAAACATCATCATTATTATTGCATAGTAGATCACTTGTATGGGTCTTGGGTTCCTTATACATGAGTCCAGGAACGCATCCCTATTTATCCCATTAAACCTTAATTTCGCTTTACGATATTTCGGTTTATGATTGCCTTTCCAAGAACGTATACCAATCGTAAAACGAGGAAGACCTGTATTTGCTATCACACCATTGGTTCAGGTCTGTTATACCTGGCTGCTGATGTCACAGCTGATAAGAGGCATTTCTGTGTTGCAGTACGGTACTTTATTGCAAATATGAAAGGATTATATTACATTAGCTCATAACAATATACTGTAATTTTGAAATTCAGGAGATTGTTTACAAAGGATGCTAATTAAAAATATGTACTGAGGAATTCAAATCATCAAGATGTTGCATATTGAGGAATACTGATCATCAAGAAGTTGCATATTATAGTACAGGTTTTCCTTTTCTGGTTAGCTTTTTAGAGCAGGCTTTCATAATGCAGGTATATTATCTCGCTGGTGCACCAGCCCATAGATTGAGAAAGAGGATGGTTTTGCAGCTGATTATGGAAGGAAAAGAAGGCATTCATACAAACCGAGGAAAAGTAGGCATCTCAACGATATGAAAAAAAAATTTAGTTTCCCAAACAGAAGCATAGTTATGTGGAATGGGTTGGAAGAGGAGGTGGTGCAGGCAAAGAATATCCATGTGCTTGAAACTATATTAGATAAAAGTTGAAATGGAGGCAGGTCAATATGAGCTAAGCTCAGATCCTGTAGAAGACAACTAAGTAAATACTAGGTAATACAGTACTTCTTTAGGGGCTGCTAAATTTACACCAGTCCACCATTGGATGATGCCGTCATTGTCAGAAATAATTGATCTTTCAGATAATGTAATTGAGGAAAATAAAAGAATGAACATGAATAAAGATGGATTTTAATGCTGTGATTACAAAATATATTTCACAATATGTGGCAAAATATTTTATCAGCTTTTGCCCTTGCATGATAACTATCTTCTTATCTCAAAAGTGCTTTATAGTACAGGCTTTCCAGACATTGTCTCTGAATATTGGTATGCTTTATAACTTTTCAGTAAATAAAATAGGATATTTTTGTTCCAGAGTGAACTATTTATAGGTGATGGAAGAGACATCCATATCCTACCAGTGATCAAAAACCCAAGTACCATGTACAGCCTGATGTATGTTGGCCAAAAATGTTGTGTTTTGTTCTTTATTAACATTTTTTTTAGTGGATATCTCGGTTGTCTTTTGCGAAAAAAATATTCCTATGTATAGGTGAGGGCGCTCACCATCCACTCACTCGATGTAGTGCTGCTCTTGGGTGTCTTCCCTTTCGTCTCCTCCATCCTTCTTTTCTTCCATCCTCTTCTGTCTTTCTTTCCTTCATTCTTTCCTTGTCCTTCTGCCTACGGGTGACTATACACTCCCTCTTCTGTCTTTCTTTCCTTCATTCTTTCCTCTTCCTTCTGCCTGTGGGTGACTCTGCACTGAGTGACAAGCCAAATGGTTTCTTGTACACCAGGGAACCATTTACTACACTGGTTGGCAACCATATAACCAGATTTTGGCACCTGGTGGTTTAGTGGTTAATTATTGCCCTCCAGTCAGATTGAGCCGGTGAAGGTTTATATCCAAGGGATGGTTGGGGTTGATTGTTCATGTATTACCACTCAGGGATGAGTGAGGCTGGTCACTCTCATCTTAAATGTCGGGACCAACTGCCTAGTCCTGGGCTCCTACGCTCCCCATGGGGCACTGTAGGATTGGATGATGGATGGATGTGTATCAGAGGGTTAATGATACAGCAGATATATTCATCCATCCATCCATCCATCATCCAATCCTACATTGCCCCATGAGGAGCGTAGGAGCCTGGGGCTAGGCAGTTGGTCCCGATATTTAAGAGGAGATGAGCAGATATATTGTAATATAAAACAGTATTTAACTCTGTTGTTTTTTCGTAAAGCAATATGATGTTAATGCCATCAGTTTCATGTTAGTTGTCGCAACTTTAAATAATATTCATAAGGATACTGGGTATTCATTCATTTTTTATGAATATTTAAATGGTTTGTTCTATAAGTACTGGTCAACATTTGTGTCAGTTTTGTTATAGTACCATTCATTTATGGTTATAACAGTACTTAGAACAGAATACTCTGAAACTTAATAAAGCATAAATCTAGACATTGTGAGATAGCATTATCATATTTACAATGGTGAAATCAATTAAAGTGTTCTTGAGACCCTGTTAACAAGAAAGGAATTGTTCTTGTACTAATACTATAACTTAGTTACAATATATACTCATGCTAAAACTTATGGCAGGCAGAAATGGACTGAGTGGACAACTGATAATTTTGACAGTCTCTGGTTTGAATTACCAGTACTTTTTCCTTCACTAGGACTTTTTTTTAGGTTTGTTAATGAGTTAGGGCCTAAAGTCTCTGTTATCTATTAATGTTTAACCTTTTCATGGTTTATTTATACAGATAAACAGTACTACTGGTAAAGAGGACTGTCTTTGGTGTTTGATCTCCCATTCTGTGAAGACTTTTACAGTACAGTACTTCAGTCTTAATGAGTGTTCAGGTGAGATTGTTTAAAAGCTTTATTACCATAGTTATATTTTTTGATGAAAAGTTTAGTATGGGTCTGTATGCCTGGACTGTGGTTTTAGACATTTTACAACACTGTAGTCAAGTTTGTGTGTAGGTTAAGTCATGGTTGGTTTCAGGAAACTTTTCTAATAAAGACTAGTAAAGTTTGATGGGTTTATTTTAACTGAAGTGATGAGTGAAGTACAGTCAGGTCTCATTATATGAACATTCACTATATGATAAATCACTACAGTGATAATTCAGAAGTTATACATTTTTTTGGAATAATATTAAAAAATTGATCACGGTTTCGCTAGAACGGTATCGTAATTACAACAGCCTCCACTGACAGTCTTGAGCAGACATTGACACATGCAAGCTGACAGTCAGCTGTCTGAGTCAACATGGACTCCCAGTGTTTACATTTGCTGTGATTGCCTCCCCCCCACGACCCCCGTCCCTTGCCCGTTGCCATTGTGTGTGGGCATCAGAGATGGGGGGTGGGGCTCGGGCCTCAGCCAGTAGCTCAACTAGTTTTGAATGGTCTCTCCTGTCCCTCTTTACTTTTCTCCTTCTTTTATGCCCCCTACATCACCAGTAGAGGCCTACTAGTGACACAGATCATCCCTGTCCATACCACCTAGTACAGGGGTTATGCCTCCCTACGTGTTTGCGTGTGTGATGTCCTGTATATTCCTCACTCCCTGTCATGTGGGAGTTGAGTCCACTGCAGGGTTGGGGAGTTGTTCCCCTCACTGGACAATACTCTTCTTTGATGCAGGATTGGGGTAAGATTGGTGGTCCAATATGGCTCTGCTGGATCAGTTGGCTGGTTATGCCTCAGCTAGGGTCAAGTGGCTAATGTCTGATGGGTGTTACATGAGTCCCATGGCTGCTATTTCACACCAGGCACTGACCACATATACTTTCCTCAGTACCTGCTGTTGGGTGCTGTCGAGCCCCAGCATTCATCTCCCCATGTTGGGCTCTGTGGTGGATGGGGATGGGGAGGCAAATTAATTTTCTTCTTCAACCCATGATAATAGAAAATGACCCCTACTCCCCTGGCTTTACTCTCACAAGCTTAATCAGTGACGGTAACTCTGAAAATCTATCTCTACCATGGCTTCAATACCAGTTACATCTAATCCAGTGGATACAACCTCACCACTGTCTGCCAGTGACATTAATCATGAAAATGTGATCACTTCTGCTAATAAATCACCCTCTGTTACATCTGCATCAGTGTCACGTGACCACCTAACCACTGTCTGTTATCATCATCATCATCCAGAATTTCTTTCCCACCCTAGGGCAAGGTGAGGAAAAAATTCATTGTCAACAGCATCTGATGTTCCCAGGCAGTCACCCATCCAAGTACTAACCAGACCCAACACTGCTTAACTTTGCTGATCGGACAAGAAGTGGGGCACTCAGTGTGGTATGGCCATTCAGTGACATTAATTCTGTTAATTGGACCGTTTTTACCAACACGTTACCATCATGTTACATCAGCTCTGGTGGTAACTAGCTCATCGTTGTCTCATTCCCAGCCTAGTTCATCCACATCATTGATTACTACATTAGACCCATACCTTCACACCACAGATGCCTCATTTGGAACATCTGTTACCCCTCTCCATCTATTTGTCAACCCATCCTAAATCCTCTAACCTTCCTATTCATCAAGTCAACATCTGCATATGATTTTGTTTTTGGTGCTCCAAAATGGTGAAAATGCTTTCAGAGTTTCAGACCTTGTTGGAAGGACACAAGTCAAGAGTGAGAGCAGTGGAAATGAGTTATTTGAGAAGAGTATGTGGAGTTACATGGAGAGACAGACTGGCAAATAAGGAAGTGAAGGGGTGTTTTGGTGTGGATGTGGATGTGATAGAAAGCATTTAAGACATTGAGGTTGTTGGGCCATGTAGAGAGGATGTAGAGTGAGAGACTAATGAGGAGAGTGTATGTGAGTGCAGTGGAGGGGAGGGGAGAGGGAAGGGGAGACTGAGGATGAAATGGAGGGATGGAATGGAGAGATATAGGAGAGAGGGTGGTGTGAGCTGGAGGGAGGGCAGCAAAATGGCTGGGGACATGGCAACATGGAGACAATTTGTCTGTGGCTTACAGGATTAAGGCATCTAGCTATAAATACTGTAGGTAGATAGATAGATTCTATCCTCTCCATCTTTTGCCAATAGCAATTTGGATCTTCCTTTGTGCTTCCTGCATTACGTTGGCAAAGATGTAACTTCATACCAAACCTGATGTTACCTGATTAGTAGATGTGAACAGTGCTGTGCAAACTGATGCTACAGATGACCTCATCAACCTTGAAGGTAAACCCATACTAATACGTGTTGACCCTGTTTGAAATGTGCACTCCCACCGCCAGACTCCCCCATCCCACTACGGAGCCACAACCCCACTCCCACCCCAGTAAGACACCACAGTGGGCCAGGCGGACACGATGCCGAAACAGGCTTAGGTGTGCCCTGACCTTGTGTCCCTCATCCCCTCAACCTGCCCAACCACGACGTTGCATTGATGGGAGACTACTTCCCGGCCGGACCAGCCTTCACCAGGATCAGGATGGGACTGCTCCAGATACAGTCCCAGGCAGCACCGCGGTAACGGCCACAACGTACCGGGGAAGGGATGGCCTCTGTACGCCCTTCAGCTGTTTCCTCCTGCAGCACCACAGTAACAGCCACTGTACATACCGGGGAAGGGACAGTCACTGTATGCCCTTCTGCTGCAGCCACGTCTGGAGCCCGCCTCGATGTGACGGCCACTGTACGCACATTGACTGGCAAAGGCAGGAGAGGTGGAACCACGACGACGGCCACTGTACGCACATTGACTGGCAAAGGCAGGAGAGGTGGAACCACGACGACGGCCACTGTACCCATCGGGGAGGGAACGGCCACTGTACATCCCTCATCCACCTCCTTTTCCTCCTTCTACGGGAGTAGCACCGCGGTAACAGCCACTCTATGTACCGGAGAGGGAACAGCCACTGTATGTCCTTCAGCTACTTCCCGTCAGGCTGGCAGAACTGCAGCGATGGCCTCTTTACACGCCAGGGAGGGAACGGCTACTGTACATCCCTCATCTGCGTCTTCCTCCTTCGGAAGCAGCACCACGGTAACGGCCACTGTACGTGCCGGGGAAGGGACGGCCACTGTACACCCTTTGTCCACAGTTCCAAGGGTTCTTCTGGAGGAGAAGGTCCCTGATGTGGCCCATTCTCCACCCAGTGGCCGCGCGGGACACCCTTCTGTCTCTCCCTCCAGGTGTGGTTCCCCGGAGGTGCTGTCGTTCCAGGAGTGGTGGCGAGGTCTGGTAGCTGAAGGTGGGATCCACGCCCTTCATCCTGCCCCTGGACGACGCCCGGTCCTGCCGCAGCCAGCCCCTGATGGCGCCCCAGCCTAGAGGCGACCACAGTCCGCAGCCTCCCAGGGACGCCCCTCGGACCCCAGGTCAGGACCACCCTGGCCCCACTCACCGTCGGCCCTCCTCCTGGAGTAAGATTCGGCAGGCCCGGCTCCTGACGCTGTTTGGCCCCAGCCCCGAGGGCCCCTCACCAGGTCGAGGCCCTGACAAGAGAGGGCCTCCCTGCACCCCAGACCAGAAATGCGCCCAGGCTGACGCCCCCAGTAGCAATCCCGTGCCTACTGCGGCAGAGCTCACCTGTAAGGCCCCCTCCAACTCCTGGGCGCCACCTTGACTAACCCCAAACACTGGCAGCCCAGTGACGACACAGTGAGATCTCGGTGTTGTATCAAAGACTTGAAAGTGACAATGCCCATATTTTCTGAAGATAGCAAGACAGGAACATCACCAGTGAAAGTGTCTCTAACCTAACGTACCCAGTATACTGTGTCAGTGCCAAAGTTCCCAGGACTAGAGTAATATACAAGTGTTGTGCCGATACCAAAGTTCAACAGACCAGTACACTATATAAGGACTGAGGAGATAGGACTGTATGAACTGTGTCACCATCCCTCTGTATTATTCTCATGTACAATAACTCGAGTTTTATCACAGTGTATGTGTGACGTGATATACTATTGTTAACTAGCCTGTCACTATACTCGTTCCACATCTTGTATACCATTGTATGTACTGTATATTGTAAGGGAAATTGGATTAAGGCAATATATGTGTTGAGGTGTCCTGCCAAGTTTTATGCCCTGTTCCTTTGTAAGTGTTCTAGTTCCGGTCTAGAAAGAGGACCCCCGCTCAGTCGCTGGAGTCTTTAGGACAAGAAGTCGGCCTAAAAACATCCAGCATAACACTGTCCTTCATACAAGTACTGGCACTACTCTTCTCCTGGCCTCTGTCGCTTTGGATGACTGAATTTTTTTATGAGTCATCTTCCATCATCAAGGAAGTCTTCAGCACACAGAGTTAAACATACTTAAAATGCAGTATAGTGACCCCACAAGCGCCCAGACACCCCTACAAGGAGCCCACAGAGGAACAGCGTACAGCGCGCTGGGACTCAGAGTGACAATGGCATAAGTCCGCCCGGGCTGCGTGCCCCTATGACTCGGAACTCGCCCGCCGCCACCATAGCAGGAATACTAGACAACCTTCCAGGCGAGCCTTCCCCAACCAGCTAAGGAGTGGAGCTGCCTATCCAACTCCGGCCAGCACTCCTGAAACTCCTGTAGCCGCTCCTACCTTCGTCAGGAGACAGCCTGTAGCTGCTCTGAAGGTGTCTTCCTTGAGATGGCCTGTGTCCGCTCGCCCCTCGCTAAGGAAACGGCCTGTAGCCGCTCCCACCTTCGTCAGGAGACGGCCTGTAGCCGCTCCAAAGGTGTCCTTCCTGAGATGGCCTGTAGCCGCTCCAGCCTTCGTCAGGAGACGGCCTGGAGCCGCTCCGAAGGTGCCTTCCCTGAGACGGCCCATAGCTGCTCGCCCCTCCTGAAGGAGATGACATGTAGTCGCTCTGAGGGTTATTTAATAAGGAGACGGCCTGTAGCCGCTCCCACCTTCGTCAGGAGACAGCCTGTAGCCGCTCTGAAGGTGTCCTTCCTGAGACGGCCTTTTTTATTTTTTTTTATGCGAGGAAGAAGAAACCAAAGGCCATGAGCCCGCAGTAACAGTTCCCTCCTAGAGAAAAACAAAATACAATATAGAGCCAAATTCAAGATCCGATCATTTTGAGATGCCTGGACACACTGCGTTTGAAAGACTGGAGATCATAGGCAGCAGGAAATACAGACAGAGGGAGACAGTTCCAGAGTTGACCTGTTGCATAAATGAAAGCCTGGGAGTAACGGTTAATTCTTGCATTAGAGAGTTGGACAGAAAAAGGATGAGAGTCTGCTGCCAGACGGGTGCTACGCGCCCGTCGTAGAGGTGGAGGAATGCAAGCAGACAGTTCAGAGGAGCAGTGACCATTAAAGTAGCGATAGAAAAGAGATAAAGATGCAACAGTGCGGCGAAGAGACAGAGGTTGAAGGGAGTCAGTAAGAGGAGGAGAGTTAATGAGACGAAAAGCCTTTGACTCCACCCTATTGAGAAGAGCTGTATGAGGGGAGCCTCCCCACACATGAGAGTTGTACTCCACACAGGGGCGGATAAAACCCCTGTATAGAGTCAACAATTGCGAAGGGGTAAAGAAAGAGCGGAGTCGGCTTAGCACACCCAATCTCTTGGAAGCAGCTGTAGCCGCTCAACCTTCCTGAAGGAGATGGCCTGTAGTCGCTCCAGCCTTCATCTGGAGATGGCCTGTAGCCGCTCCAGCCTTCGTCAGGAGATGGCCTGTAGCCGCTCTGAAGGTGCCTTCCCTGAGGCGGCCTGTAGCCGCTCAACCCTCCTGAAGGAGGCGGCCTGTAGCCGCTCCGAAGGTGCCTTCCCTGAGACGGCCTGTAGCTGCTCACCCCTTCTGAAGGAGACTGCCTGTAGCAGCTCCCGCCTTCGTCAGGAGACGGCCTGTATCCGCTCCGAAGATGTCCTTCCTGAGACGGCCTGTAGCCGCTCTACCCTCCTGGAGGAGACGGCCTGTAGCCGCTCTGAAGGTGCCCTTGGGTCTGCTGGCAGCTGCTCACTCCCCCAGGCCACGGCCAGTAGCCGGGCCTTGGCAACAGCCTGTAGCTGTGCCCCCAGGAAGCCACGACCAGTAGCCGGGCCTTGGCGACAGCCTGTAGCTGTGCTCCCAGGAAGCCACGGCCAGTAGCCGGGCCTTGGCAACAGCCTGTAGCTGTGCCCCCAGGAAGCCACGGCCAGTAGCTGGGCCCTTTGGCAGGAGACGGCCTGTAGCCGCTCCTCTGTCTGAAGCTGACGCCTGTTCCCCGACCCACGACCCAGAGGGAGTCTCTGGCCTAGAGGAGTATTGGAAAGGCCCCTTAGTCTCCCCCGGCCTCTGCTTCCTACAACCGGATCTGGAGAAGACCCACCTGACGGAGCCCGACACAGACCGGTGCCACAGCCCCTTCCTGTCGGCGCTGCCAAGCCCTGGGAACCGCAACCCTCGGGAACCCCAGACCGCCCCCAGGACTCCCAGGCGGGAACTCCCCACACTCGACGTCAGAGTCCTCAGTCAGAAGTCTGAACGACAGGTTCAGGCAATTGTTTGGCCCCAGCCCTGAGGGCCGCACCCCTGTCCCCAGCCCTGAGAGTGCGGGACCCTTTGCCACCCACAGCCCTGGACGAGAACAGACGCCCCTGCGCGTGATCCCGTGGGTGGTGCCCAGCCCCGTCAGTAGCGGAGCTGTGACACAACCTCCACCCTTGCACCTGACTACCACGATGCCCAGACCCGACAGGAGTGACAGTAATAGTGCAGTGTTTGTGATCAAGTGACGTAAAGGCAGAACAGTGAACTAACCCCCTAATGGAAGTCAGTAATAATACTCAGTGGTGGAGTGAATAACAACTACGGTGTGCAGTGTATGTGACTGTAATGCTAGGTGGTCTTAGGCTCGACTTCTCGTTCCTATTTCACCTAATGTGGAGCGGGGTCCTCTTTCGAGACCGGAGCTTAGTGCAATAAAGAGAGGCAGGACAAAAAAACTCTAGGCAACAACCTTTACACGTATATTACCACAATCAGACACAGGACAAATCAGCAGATATTACAGCACAATACATAGCAATATAAAACCTTATCTAGGATATGAGTATCTCGCAGGATACTTGCTTCTCTGATAATAATGACAACAATATCAACCCTAGTGTATCAGGAGTGCAATAAATATAGGCGCGCACAGGGGCGCGGGAGAGGTGTTGAATCTCACGAGGAGGAGATAGGGGAGGTGCGGGGAGTGACTTGTGACAGCTAGGGGAAAGTTATGGTAATACTGGAGAGTGGCAGATATTAGCCGTGAAGTTTATATGGTTTCCACTAGCCAAGGGACTTTGGTAATTGATTTTATTCTTGATTCACACCTACTCGGGATATTGGAGTGAGAGAGGGTGATAAACAAGATTTATGGGTAGCGTGGGGGAGGGAGAGAGAATACCATTAATACTTCCTTTCACAATATTCCTTCACAGTAATGGGGGTATGTCTTTATATGGGAATCTCCAGGCGGCACAGGCTTATTAATTGTATAACAGGGATGTCACTCATAAGTATAGTCAATCAGATCTTGTTCCACACTCTCGTCCTTTAACTTCTCACTGTGATCTCATTTACCCTGATATTCACTATATGAAATCACTGCACAATACTTACATTAGGGAAAATCACACACAACCTAAATCACTCGTGCTACAATATCACACGTATTCATCGGGGGGATAGGCAGGAACATGTCGTCGGCGATCCTGCCGGGCTAGGGGCACCGCCAATGCGAGGCGTGCTGAGAGGGCACGGGATAACTCGTAAGGGCGTCCTCTCGCGTCCTGGGCTTCCCGTGGCTTCTGGGCTTGGCTCAGGCGTGTGGCCCTCGGGACTGGGGCCGAATAGCTCCAGGAACCTCTGTGATAAGTCCCGGCCTGTGGTGAGGGCCTTATGGCGTCGTGGGGGCGTAGGGAGATCGCGCCCGGGTGTCCTGGGGAGAACCAAGAGAGACTGCGGGCTGCGGTCTCCAGCGTCTAGGGGCGCCGACAGAGGAGGGCTGCGGCAGCGACTTCCACTGGGGTCCGTCAGGTGCGTCTGCTCTAGAGCCAGACTTAGGGAACAGAGACCAGGGGAGGCTGTGAGGCCTGTCTAGGTCACTCTGGGACAGGAAGCCTGGGCTCTAGTCTCCTGCCGTAGGGACATCTCTCTCCTTACCTCTCTCTGCACACCCTCGGAGCGACAATAGATCGTCTCACGAGGAAGGGAGCGACAATAGGTCGTCTCTACCAAGACACTCTCGGAGCGACCATAGATCGTCCCACGAGGATGGGAGCGACCATAGATCGTCTCTACCGGAGCACTTTCGGAGCGACCATAGATCGTCTCTACCGGAGCACTTTCGGAGCGACCATAGATCGTCTCTACCGGAGCACTTTCGGAGCGACCATAGATCATCTCTACCGGAGCACTTTCGGAGCGACCATAGATCGTCTCTACCGGAGCACTTTCGGAGCGACCATAGATCATCTCACGAGAATGGGAGCGACCATAGATCGTCTCTACCGGAGCACTTTCGGAGCGACCACAGATCATCTCACGAGGATGGGAGCGACCATAGATCGTCTCTACCGGAGCACTTTCAGAGCGACCATAGATCTTCTCACGAGAATGGGAGCGACCATAGATCGTCTCTATCGGAGCACTTTCGGAGCGACCATAGATCGTCTCACGAGGATGGGAGCGACCATAGATCGTCTCTACCGGAACACTTTCGGAGCGACCATAGATCGTCTCACGAGGATGGGAGCAACCATAGATCGTCTCTACCGGAGCACTTTCGGAGCGACCACAGATCGTCTCTACCAGAGGGGCGCCGTCTGGAGTGTATTTTACAACTCCACCCCTAGCTGACTCAACAATTCCACTCCGTGAAGGTAGTGTCTTTCTCCTATGGCGGCGACGGCGTGGTGGCTGCGTGACACAGGGGCGCACGGCCCGGGCTGACATATGTCGCTGTTGCCAGGAGTGGTTGTGACTGGTGGCGGCTACCCTGTGGGGTCCGTGTGGGGGTGTCGGCGCATCCTCGGGCATACTGAGCTGTGTTTGGCTTGCCCTGTCGTCGGGGGTACTGTGGTATATTTCGGGGGCATTGTTCTTTAAGTCACGCATTTTAGTGACCAAGGGATATAAAGACGGAACAGTGAACTTCCCCTCTGATAGAAGTCAGTAATAAGACTAAAGTGGTGGAGTGAGTGACAGCGACAGTGTAAACACAAATGCGGCCACCCAGTGAGAGTCGAGTCTAACAGCGTAAATACGCTACCATCAGAAAATACCTCCTGATACTAAGACCATAATCAGACCCCAGTGCCAAAGCATCACTCACCAGTAGGAAACAACATTGGTAACTCCACGAGTATAGAAAACCCGGACTTCCCATAATTAAGAACACTCTGCCTCAAGTGCTCTTCACAGTGACCCGAGCAGTATCCTGCGTGATACTGATAACCATATCTATACATAAGAGCTTGTAATTGCCCAGTGTATCTGTGTCAGTGACATCTACTCGTTCCCCTGTCCAACTAAGTAATACACGTGTAAGGTCGTTGCCTGGAGTTTTTGTGTCCTACCTCTCTCTTATTTGTCCAAGCCCCGGTCTAGAAAGAGAGCCCCGCAATACGCTAGGCGTTTACGGGGCGGGAAGCTGAACCTAAAACACCTAGCATTACAATACTATTTGTGCAGTGCTGTAGTTCTATACTATACCTCCTCGTGTACATCGTATCAATTCAGTGCATATTGCAAAGGTTACATTTAACACCAGAGTCCTTCCTGAACGTGTAGGCAATCGGAGAATTTTTCCCTACTCAGTGCCAGAGTACTTGGTGTAGGCGTTTCGGTCACCCTGCAGATCTGACCAAAGTTGTCCTGCTTGTGGTCTTCTTGAACATGATCAGAAAGAATGCGTTTCATAAAAAAAAAAAAAAAAAATGTGACCCATAGTCGTCTTGAACATGATCAGAAAGAATGTGATTCAGTAAAAAAAAAAAAAATGCCCAAATTGTGGGTGGTGACTCATACAGCCACATACAAACAATGACCACACTTTCAATTTGAACAGGTTTTGTTTCCCGGATTCGGTTTAATAGTCTCTCTCCAGGCGCCCTGACAGAGAGCACGCCAGCAGGGTCATGGCCTAAAAACAACCCAAAACTAGTCAGGGAAGCTGTAGACATTAACAAATCTATGGTAAACAGATTTCTCTTCCATTCTACTGTAAGTAGTCATGCTCTTAAACTCTGAATTATACTCTCTGCCAGGTCTTCATATTCACCTCTTTCCAAAGTGTTTGTTTTGGGTGGCATGTATAATTTTGCCACGGTTACTTTCCCTTCAGATGTGTTAATTTCTACTGCAATCAGTTCTACTTGTGAGGGTATACCTAGTTCTATTTCTTTGTGTTATGCACTATAGTGTGGGCTCTGACTTCTCTGGTCCAGATTAGGTGCAGCCTTGGGTTCTTTGTTCACGACCGGGTCAGAGTACACTGATAAGGAGGGGAAGTCCAAACACCGACTGATCAAAGCACACAAATATATTAACAATAATAAATTACACACTACAGTCCGTGACCAAATCTAAATGATACAGAATATTAATATGACACTGAAAAACATACCTTACACTGAATATCTCCACCTTGTTCATATAGAGCATTGACCAACACACACAGAGATATGTCTCCACTTATGCACGATATTTCCACACGACAATACACGTGTATCTCATACAGTATGTCCGGTGTGCCCTGTTCCCATATGTATAACACTTCCAATATAGTCTAGTTCAGTATACACAGCGCGTGACACGGACGGAAGTATATTCTCACTTCATAACACATCCGCGTGACATAGACGAGATCTTGGCTATCTGATGTTATGCCTGCGCGACATGGGACGGAGGAATATACCACTTATTACCTACTCACGTGACAGGGACGGAAGGTACTAATGTTACATGGTATCTCTAGTTCTCTATATGGGCTAATCACACTCGGTGCTCGGTGTGTACGGAATAAGACTAAGGGGGGGAGGAGAGGGTCGCGACACTGATACTTAGAGGGAGTTCGCCGTGTATTGCACTGGGGGGGGGGGAGTCACACTGAGGGAGCGGCCAGGGCCTCTCGCCTTGTACCAATATGTGAATTTCCCCTGGGGTTGCTATTTCACTTGTCCAAGCCAAGGTGGGTGGGGGAACAGCACCGGGGCCACTAGGGAGGGTCTGTTTCACATGGGATCATACACTAACACCACCAACAACCTTAGAGTCTTTCTACTCATGGGTACAGGCAGAAAGGGGCACTAGGGCACGCCAGGGAGGAGGTCTCTGTACTGGCAACCGCAGGTGGCGGCCAGGCTTAGGGGGCGGGCCATCATGAGTGTGCTGTCGGTGTAAGTCGTCGTCGGGATCACCACGGGTCCTATGTGAGCTGAGGGGCGGAGTGGTGAGTGGCCTCTCTCTCTGTAGGGGCCCTGGCCAAAGTGAGGCCCTTGGGACTTGGGCCGAATAGGGCCAAGAGGCGCATAGCATAGCGTTTGCCCTTTGTTATGGTAGGAGTCCTGGGGGCGGACCTGGCTAGGCACGGACCGAAGGTCAGCTGCGGGTCAGGCGGCGCCCTTGAGGGGCCGCGGTCCCGTCCTGAAGGAGCGGTCTTCAGGGGTTGGCTGAGGCCACCTATGCCAGGAGGGGTCCGGCGGCTATGGTGGGTGGGTGAGTTGGTTCACCTGTTCCGAGGACTGCGGCCTCACCTGGGAGAGGAGGCCATCGGGGGTGGTCTGCGGCTGCTGAGTCTGGGGGAGTCCGGCATCGCCCGTCGGTGGCGAGGGTGGAGCCGCAGTGACAGGACACCTGGCCCCGGGGTCATCTTACCATGGCTGGTCTCTGGTGGGGTATCTGCGGGGGGAGCAGTTCCCACTTTCTGGGGGAAAGGGGCACCTCGTTCCACCACAGGAGGGGCGGGCTGAGCAAGGGGCGTCATCCTCAGTAGGAACGCCGAGGGTCGCGGAGGGGGAATGACTGGAGGTCGGCTCCCCGGCTTGGCGGGCCTGATGGTCCCTGTCAGAATTCCGGACCAGGGCATGAGAGGGAGACCCAGTGGGCACTCCTTTGGCCAGACAGACCCGGTGGGCACTGCCTAAGTTCCTACTCGGGACAGAGGTAGAAGGAGGCCTGTAGGAAGCTCCCACGGGTGCCGCTTGTCCCAGGGACAACAGGAAAGGGAGGCCCAGTGGGCGCTCCTGGCTAACGTCGCAGGTCCAGTGGACTCTGTCCTCTTGCCGTCGGGGCTGGGGCAGCTAGGGGGACGACTGGTGGTCTGTCCCATGAAGGCAGCTCTGGTGGAGTCTACCCCTTGGCCCGCCTCCCTCCTGGAGAGATCCAGTGGAGGTTGTCTGTGAGACGTGCCAATGTGCTGGCTCCTGAAGGTGGGTGGTGGAGGTTGGAGAACCGGTGGTCACTCCACCGACAGTAGGTCCGGTGGACACTACTGCACTGTGTAGCAGGACTTGAGGCTCTGGTGGAGTCCCGTCCTCTTGTGAAGGCTGATCCAGTGGACACAGCATCCGAGTGCCTGCTTGGGACTTGGTTGTTGCAAGTCCCACCCTGATTCTGGTGAGTGCTTCCTCCCCGGGAGTGTAGTGCACTCAGACTGCGTACTGCCCGGTGGTTTGGCTGAGGGGAAGAGGGGCATCGGGCCACAGGGGAGATATGTTGTTCCTGCTCGGAAGGCAGAAAAGCCTCCCCGTCGTCTCCTTGTAGGGTGGGGGTCACCTTCCTGGGGTGGTGTTGTTTGGCTCACTCCACCGCACAGGTATTTCACCACCATTGAGGGGGTGCAAATCACGTCCCCTTGACTGGAGTTGGTAAACATCAACGGTGGGGGTGCAGTGCGAGGGCACAAGGTGGTGTAGGAGGGTTGTCCAGTGGAGTGTTTGCTGGTTGGGCTGCTGATGCAGGGAATAAACCACGGTGAGGGTGATGGTAGGGGTGTGTGCCACGGAAGGTGGAAGAACTGTGCGGTGCTGTTGAGTTGGCACTTGGGTCCTAGGGTCAGGATCCAAAATATGTGTTTTATCCTCATCTCCGGTGGTGGAAGTGGAGGGGCGTGATGGATGGTGTCTGGCTGACTTGGCTGTAGACTGGAGACAGGTGAGGCTTGCTTTTAAGAGGCCGCCCCTGGTTAAGCAGCTTAGTGGAGCGGGCGATTGGGATGTCCCATGGGGTATGGTGGAGTTTGAGGGTGAGGGGTGGTGGTGTTGGGGGAAGGGGTTGATGGTGGGTAGGGTGTGTGGGTGTGTCTGGTTGGAGGGCAGGACAAACGGCCTGATCTGGTGCAGGTAATTGTGAGTACAGGTGTTGGAGGTGATGAGGGGGCCATTGGTGTGTGTGTGTGGGTGGTGTGGTGGTGCGGGGAGGTGGCGATGGGGGCAGGTGTGGTGAAGCGCCGGGGGGCTGGGTGTGGGCATCAGTGGCAGGGGCGGTTATGGGGATGGGTGCAGTCTGTGGGTGGCTGGAAGTGGCCATGGGTGAGGGCAGCGTTGGATGGGGGGAAGCCGGGCGCAGGAGGAGTGTGTGGTGATGGGGATGTTGGATGTCTGCAGAGTGCAGGGCTTGAGGGTGGTGGCAGGGTGGGGGTAGAGTGTGGTGAGGAGGTCGTAGGTGAGTGAGGTGTGAGGGAGGGAGGGGAAGTGTTTGGGGTGGGGGTGGTGGCTGTTGCAGAGGTGCTGGGTGAAGAGAGGGAAAGGGAGGGGTAGCAGGAGTAAGAGTTGTCAGAGTCTGGCGGGGAGGTGGGGGGTGAAGTTGGCGGGTGGTGTGGGAGGTGTTTGGAAGCGTCGTACATGGCGATTTCGGTAGGTGCGGGTGGTGTTGTGATACTGGACCATGACCTGGTATGGGTTGGGGATGTTCACGATCTCATAGGGGCCTGTGTAGCGTGTTGGTAGCTTATGCGGTATTGGGAATGATGCTACCATAACGAACTCACCCGGCTTGTAGGGGTTGGTAGTTGTGGTGTCGGGGGCTAGGTCTTGTGTGGTTTACAGGTGGTGGAGCTTGCGTTTGAGGTGGTGAAAGGGATCGGAGGAGGTGGGGTTGGCGGGGGCCTGCAAGTGGTGACAGAGAGTCAAGAACAGGGGCACCTCACCAAATACCCGTTTGTGGGGTGTGATGCCATCCTCGTGGGGGCAGGTGTTCATACCCCACTGCACTATTTTGGCATGCACCAGCCAGTCGTCGCTTTGCATGGCCTGGATTCTGGTATGCACTTGGTTAAGCAAGGTTGCTTAGCCAAGTGGTGGCTCCACTCACAAATGCTGTTTCCTTGGGGCCAGTATGGTGAAGAGTGTGAGATGTTGTACCCGAAGAGGGTAGATAGTTCACCCCAGATTTTCCCTGTGAATTCCAGGGCATTGCCAGAGTGGAGGGCCTGGGGATGCCGAAATACAGGAACACATGGCGAGTCAGGGCGTCTGCAACGGCAAGGGCGTGATGTTCTTTTGTTTGGCACGCGATCAAGAACCTGGAATATGTCCGCGAATGTAATTATATACTTGTAGCCCGATTTAGGTGGGAGGAGGCTGACGACATCCACGGATAGTAGTTGCCAGGGCTTGCTGGCTAGGATGTGGCCGGACGGGCCCAGCATCCTAGTGGTATCTTTTCCCAGGGCACACGCTTGGCAGGATTGCATGACTTGTTGTGCGAGTTTGGAAGGGTTTGGGGACCAAATGTTGTAATTGAAAATCTGGAGGAGCTTTTTGGCACCGAGATGGATCCCGTTATCAGCGTGGAGGTGCGTGAGGGTGTCAAGGGCGGTGTCAGGGTCTAGGGCAATGTGGCCAGAGTAGGTCTACAGGTAGTTGCTGTGCCATTGTAGTTTTAAGAATATCTGGGCGGGCAAGCAATAGGGGCAAACCTGGGCTTGTTAGCTTTGCATGAGAGTGGGTGTGGTCTGGATGGCGTTGACAGGGAGCTGAAAGAGAGCGTTCGCATTATATGGACTTTGCTGGGCTGGTATGTGATGTCGAAATTAAATTCTTCAAGGGTTTCTCTCCAGCGGCTCATCTGTGCGTTTTTGGTGTCCAACTGGTGCAGCCATTGCAGTGATTGGTGATCTGTGATGATGGTGACATGGGTCCCTGCTAGGTAAGCTCGGTAATACTCGAGTGTCCATACAATTCCCAAGCATTCCCGCTTGGTGGCGGCATAGTTCCGCTCTGCCTGATTCAGGGTGCGTCTGGCACAGGCGATAATGTGTTCCTTGCCATCTTGTACTTGGGCCAGGACGGCACCGAATGTCACTAGCAACATGTTGGTGTACAAGCGGAAGGGGAGGGTATAGTTGGGAAACACTACTATAGGGACCGTGATCAACTTGTCCTTGAGAGCACAGAAGGCCAACAGGCGGTCTTCAGTCCATGTGAAAGGTTCCCCCTTTATGGTGAGATCGTGTAGTGGTTTGGCGATGGTTGCGAATCCTTTCACAAAGCGCTGGTAGTACAACACAAGGCCTATGAACGTGCAGACCTTGTGCACGTTCCAGGGCAGGGGGAGTTTCTCCAGGTCGGGGGCTATGCCTTCTCTAGATATGATGTGGCCCAGGAAAGAGACCGAGCACTGGTCCAGGATGCATTTGGATGGACGGAGTTTAAGCCCAGCTTGACGTATTCTGGAAAAAACCTAGCGTAGGTAGTGGAGATGTTCGGCCCAGGTTTTGCTAAAGATTATAATGTCATCTAGGTAGGCAAGGCATATTTTCCAAGTGAGGCCACTCAGTTCCATCAATCAGGAAAACATGGCGGGGGCATTACAGAGGCCAAAAGGGGAGCATGTTGAACTCATAGTGCTTCCTGTTGCTGGTGGAGAATGCCGTCTTTCCTCAGTCCTCGGGGTGGATGGGGACTTGCCAGTATCCTGACTGAAGATCGAGGTTGGAGAACCAGGATGACCCATAGAGGGAGTCTAGGGAGTCATCGATTCTGGGCGAGGGGGTGGCGTCTTTGACTGTTACGTCATTGAGGCGGCAGTAATCTACACAAAAACGCAGCGTCCCATCTTTTTCTTTTTCACTAGGACAGCAGGGGAGGACCATGAGCTGGTTGAGGGTGATATCACACCGGCATCTAACATGTCCTGGACCTGCCGGTCTTCCTCAGCCCATTGGGTCAGATGCTTCCTGTGCGAAGGTTGGCCGATGAAGGGTCCCGTCGTGTGGATCTCGTGGCACAGGAAGGTGGTATGGTCAATGTCCGTGGGTCCTGATGAGATATCCTGATTGTCCAGGAGGAGGTGTCTAAGGTTGTCTGATTGTTGGGGTGAGAGGTGGTCAGGGAGGGGCGGTAAGGACAGGTGGCTTCAGGGGGAGAGGCGCAGGGCTCAGCCTCTTCCATTTTCCTTACTACCAGTCCCTTAGGGAGGGTGAGGGGCGAGATGGTGAGGTTAGCTACGTGGACTGATGTGAGGTGGGGGGGGTGGAAGGTGGGGAACAAGAGGCATGTGGCGGTGGCGCCCATCGGAGGAGTCGGGGAGAACACTACATAGTTTCTGGTGGGTCGGCGCAAGGGGAGCTAGGCCTTGTGGTAGGGGGGGACGGTGATGGCAGAGCCGATGGTAGCGGGGTAGGTGGGGGACGAGGTGGGTGGGAAGGATGAGGGGGCAGGGGGGTGTGGGGGGGTGACGTCCAGTGAGGGTAGTGGTGTCATGGTGCTGCACGTGCAGAGGGGCTGAGGGGGTGCACTTGGCGACTTATTAAAATTCAGCCACCATCTGTGGCAGTCGATGTTGGCTCGGAGTTTCTGCAGTAGATCCAGCCCCAGGTAGCCGTCGTAGGCATGGCAGTAGAGTCGAATATAATGAATTGATGTTGTGAGGTCACTTGTTGGTATGTTTCAATATGGAGGGCCCGTGTCTCCCCACGTATGGGCAGGGGGCCATCCCCCGCATCTATGATGTGGGCCAAGGTGGGGAGGAGAGGGCCGAAGGCTGTGGAGTGATGTGAGTAGAAGTGATGGTATAGACACGATCTGGCTGCTCCCATGTCAACCAGCAATCGAGCTTTTGCCCCATTCAGCCTTACCTTATTGTAGACTGGGGGGTGATATTTATGCAAGGTGGCCCCTGGTACCGTGGGGAGGTGCGGGGGCGGTCCTAAAAATCCAGCTGGGGTGAGGTGTCGTCCCCCTCACTGCCTAGTTCTGTCTCCTCAGTGTCAGGGTCGTCAGTGGGGATTGTTGTGTCCTCTGCTCGGTCATCCTCGATGGCCGATACTTTGCGGCGCCCCTGGTTGGTCACCTTGCGTCTAGCGGCCTTCAGCTACTCCCTGATGTCATGTATGGGGCAGTGGCTGCACATGGAGAACTCCCATGGATTAATGGAGATGAGGTTGGTAGTCTCTCTGGGGTTAGGGTGTTTCTTGGTGGGGACAGCCCTTGGTAAGACGGGAGGCTCCAGGGGCAGCATGTTTCTGGGGGGGCGTCCGTGGCTAGGTGGGGGGAGGCTTACGAGTGGGAACTCGGCATACCACCCTGATTTGTTGAAGGGTGGTGTGGGTGGCAAGTAGATGCCTCACCAGCTGGATGTCCTTGTCAATGTCCCCAGTCAGGTCATAGATGGTAAAGTGTTCTCTAACGATGCTGGCGGGAATCCTCAGGAGGGTGCTGAACACATGTTGGTCCCGGGTATTGATATCCGCCTCCAGGTAGGTGGTGGCGACAAGACGTCGGGTTTGGATAAGGGTGTTGTCTAAGTTCCCATTATATGTCAGGGCATCTAGCTGGGAAAAGGCAACGACTTTCCCGAGCAAGGGTGTGACGGCCTATGTCACAATTTATTGAAACTGATCCCATTTCAGTTCCAGAACTTTTCTTGGCTATACTCGATACAATTTTTCCAAGGTGGGGGAGTGTGACGGCTATCTTCTGACAGCTGTTTTCAAAGCTTATGTCTAGTATAGCTTTTGATTATGGCCAGGTGTGTATGTCATAAAGTTCGGAGTCGAACTTGGGGAGTTGCACGTGTGGTTTGGCAGCCATGTTTGCGATTTTTCCTCCTTCCTTCTTGCTCCACTGCCAGATTGATAACTACTGCTAGCCACCAGTATTATGCAGTGTAGTCTGGACTCCGACTTTTCGGTTCCAGATATGGTGCGGCCTTGGGTTCTTTGTTCACGACCAGGTCAGAGTACACAGACAAGGAGGGGAAGTCCAAACACCGACTGATCAAAGGCACACGTATATATTAACAATAATAAATTACACACCACAATCCATGACCAAATCTAAATGATACAGAATATTAATATGACACTGAAACATATACCTTACACTATCTCCATCTAGTTCATATAGAGCACTGACCAGCACACACAGAGATATGTCTCCACTTATGCAGGATATTTCCACACGACAATACACGTGTATCTCATACAGTATGTCAGGTGTGTCCTGTTCCCGTATGTATAACACTTCCAGTATGGTCTTACTTCAGCATACACAGTGCGTGATAGGGACGGAAGTATATTCTCACTCCATAACACATTCGCATGACATGGATGAGACCTTATGCTAGCTATAACACATCCACGTGACATAGACGAGATCTAGGCTATCTTATATTATGCCCGTGTGACATGGGACAGAGGAACATACCACTTATTACCTACTTGCAAGACAGGGACGGAAGGTACTATTGTTACATAGCATCTCTACATAGGCCAATCACAGTAAACCCTGAATGTATACACTCGGTGTGTACGCAGTAAGACTAAGGGGGGGGGGAAGAGGATATACAACAATCACAGGGGCAGAGGCACGACACTTACACTTAGAGGGAGTTCGCCGTGCATTGCACTGGGGGAAGGAGTCACACTGAGGGAGCAGCCAGGGCCTTTCGCCTTGCACCAATACTAGCAGTCAAAGCGAATTTCCCCTGGGGTTGCTATTTCACTTGTCCAAGCCAAGGGGGGGGGGGAACAGCACCGGGGCCACTAGGGAGGGTCAGTTTCACATGGAATTGTACACTAACATCACGAACAATCTTAGAGTCTTTCTACTCGTGGGTGCAGGCAGAGAGGGGCACTAGGGCACACCAGGGAGGAGGCCCCTATACTAGCAGCCACAGGTGGCAGCCGGGCATAGGGAGCAGGCTGTCAGGAGTGCGCTGTCGGTTTAGGTCGCTGTCGGGATCACTACTGGTCATATTGGAGCTGAGGGCAGAGTGGTGGGTGGCCCTCTCTTTGTAGGTCCCCTGGGCAAAGTGGGGCCCTTGGAACTGGGGCCGAATAGGGCCAGGAGGCACGGATCACGGTGCCTGTCCTTTGTCGTGGTAGGAGTCCTGGGGGTGGACCTGGCTAGGCCTGGGCCGAGGGTCGGCTGCAGGTCGGGCAGCGCTTTTGAGGGGCTGTGGTTCCATCCTGAAGGGGTGGCCATCAGGGGTTGGCTGTGGCCACCTATACCAGGAGGGGTCCGGCGGCTACGGTGGGTGGGTGAGGTGGTTTGCCTGCTCCGGGGACTGCAGCCTCGCCTGAGAGAGGAAGCCTTCAGGGGTGGTCTGTGGCTGCTGACTCTGGGGGAGTCCAGCAGTGGCCATTGATGGAGAGGGTGGAGCTGCAGCGACAGGACACCTGACCTCGTGGTCGACTCGCCCTGGCTGGTCTCTGGTGGAGTATCTGCGGGGGAGCTGTTCCCATTCTCGGGGGGAGAGGGGCACCTTGCTCCACTACAGGAGGGGCAGGCTGAGCAAGAGGTGTTATGCTCAGTAGGAACCTTGAGGGTCACGGAGGGGGAGCAACTGGAAGTCGGCATCCTCGGGTGCCGCTTGTCCCTTGAGCGACAGGAGCAGGAGGCCCGGTGGGCGCTCCTGGCTAGTGCTGCAGGTCCGGTGGACTCTGTCCTCCTGCTGTTGGGGCTGAGGCAGCTTGGGAGACGACCAGTGGTCTGTCCCACGAAGGCAGCTCCGGTGGAGTCTACCCCTGGGCCTGCCTCCCTCCTGGAGAGATCCAGCTAAGGTCGTCTGTGAGATGTGCCGACATGCTGGCTCCCGAAGGTGGGTGACAGAGGGTGGTCACTCCACCCACAGTAAGTCCGGTGGACAATACTGTGCCGCTGCTCCCCTGGGGTGTAGCGGGACTTGAGGTTCCGGTGGAGTCCCCTCCTCTTGTGAAGGCTGATCCAGTGGACACAGCGTCCAAGGGCCTGCTTGGGACTTGGTTGTTGCAAGTCCCACCCCGATTCTGGAGAGTGCTTCCTCCGCCAGAGTGCAGTGCACTCGGACGGCATACTGCCCGGTGGTCTGGCTGCGGGGAAGAGGGGCGTTGGACCACGGGAGAGATAAGTCGTTCCTGCTCGGAAGGCTCAGAAGGCGGAAAAGGCTCCCCGTCATCTCCTTGTGGGGTGGGGGTCACCTCCTGTACCCTCCTCCTGGGGTGGTGGTGTCTGGCTCACTCTGCAGGGTAGGTATTTCACTTTGACTTGTAGATTTTTCTTTGTTAACATTATTCTCCTTTTTTTTTTTTTTTTTTTTGTAAATTCCTATCTATTTTCCATATATTGTATTCATCTAAGTTTAGGGTATCGTTTGATATCCCTGGGGTTAATTTTGTTGCAGTTAGGGAAATAATATGTGGTTCCTGTTCTTTGGTATAGTCTTTCATCTCTAATAATTTAGATACCATTCCATCTACGGTTGAGTACATCAACTTAATCATCTTGTTTACATACTTGCCATAGCTTGAGTCTACTACGCTCCTTTTTTTTATTCCCTGCTGGTTATGTACCACTTTTACATACCTGCAGTCCTATTACTTTGTAAAAAAAAAAAAAAAAAAATCTCTTCCTCTGATCTTTTCTCATTTTTTGTTTTTGCTTCCTCCCTCTTCTCCTTTAGTATTCCCCATTCCTGTTGAGTTAGGCATCTTTTTATCCATGCTTTTTTAAATTCCTCTTTTTCCATAAGTTTGTTGGCATTTTTTAATGTTTTCTGTACAGTGTTTGCACTCTGGAAGGTTACTTGCAGAGTCCTTGACTTACTTCTCTCATATTTCTCTAGCCATTATCACATATATTCTCTGATATTTGCTTCACTATGTTCATTATATTTTCCATCTCCTTTTTGTCCCTTGAGATTTTGTTTTTTATTTATTCTTCACCTGTGAGACTATTACTATAGATTACTACAGCTTCCCTGACTAGTTTTGGGTTGTTTTTTATGATATCTTTCACTTACTTCCTTATGCTTTTTTGTTCTACATTTGTATCTAAATCATTCTTTACTTTCACCATTTCAGCAACGTAGTTTGTACCTCATCTTTGCACATCACACCATTTCATTTACCTGTGTGATTTTCCCCTCAGTATTACCACTTTGGTCCATCAGACTGCTTGCTTGCCTGATTTTCTTCCTATCATTTCTGAAATCACCATAATTCTCTCATGGTTGAAAACTGTACATCCCATTTCACTAGCCTTCGTTCTCAGTGAATTTACATCTGCTGATAGTTCATTTTCTGTGGCTTTTCTGTTTATTTCTGTTATGCTAGGTGTTTAAGGGTCAGCTTCCCGTCCCTTGAACACCTAATGTGCAGCTGAGTTCTCTTTCCAGATCGGAGCTTAGACAAATAAGAGTGAGGCAGGACACAAAAACTCAAGGCAACAACCTTACACGTGTATTGACAAATTCTAGATGTGGAACAGGTAGATGTCACAAAACAAGAATCTGGGTAATTACAAGACATATACAGAGATCATGGGCAGTAGTATCGTGCAGGATACTATTTGGACAATAATTCAGGACAAAAGATGCATAGCACAATGAGCAGCACTTAAGGTCTTTTGGGCAAGGGAATCGGTCACTGTCACTTTGAGGGAAATTTATACTGTGCTTAGGATGGGCAGCTTGATCCCAGGTCTTGCAGTAAAGAGGAATTACACTGTTAGGGCCGAGACCAATGTTCACTGAAGTCACTGTAACTCTTGTTAAGTTTTCCTTATTTCTTTACTGTTTTACTATCTGCCCAAACTATCACAACACTAATAGATCTCGGACTTAGTTTTCCTCTGATAATATAATGCACTCCCCGATATTCAGGTCACTGTTACACTGTCGCTGCACTTTCACTGTCACTCACTGTCGGTAGGGTGGCGGCGTGGTTAGGGGGCGGCGGGAGAGCTCACAGCCCAACTCCTGATGGAGGCTGAGTCCCGCCTGTGGCCTCTGTATCCAGCGGCCACGGGATCACTCGTAGGGGCGTCCTCTCTCGTCCGGGACAGTGGGCGGCGGAAGGTCCCTGTACTGTTGGGGCTGGGAACTGGAGTGCAGCCCTCAGGGCTGGGGCTGAAGGGTCTCCTGAAGCGCTCGCCAGGCGCCTGACGGAGGACAAGGGTCGTCTACTTTGGGGTAGGGAGAGGCCTCTCCCGGGGGTCCTGGGGCGGCCTCGGGGGCCCGGTGGCTGTGGTCTCCTGCTGTTGGAGATGCCGTCAGGGGTGGGCTGCGACGTCGGCCTTCGTCGGAGTCCGTCAGGTAGAGTCCCTCTGGAGCCGGCTGGGAGGAGAACAACCCTGGGTATAGTACAGGGCCTTTCCACAGGCCCTTGGGGTCAAGGCTTTCCTCCTGCGGGTTGCCTCTCTGGTGGTGGACAATAGAGTCGTCTGTGCCCCCGCCTGTGGGCAGGTCTAATGGCAGAGGACCTTCTAATAGTGGAGTCACAGGGGGTGAGGGGCTTCGGTGCTCCTCCCCAGCGTGACTACCAGCCGTCGCTGGGTTCCCATGGGCAATGAAACAAGGGCAGCTACCGGCCATCGCCTGGGCCCGACTCCCTGATGGGGGAGCAGGCGAAGTGCGGCTACCGGCCATCGCCTTATCCCCATATAGAGAACGACGTGCTGACAAGGAGCGGCTACCAGCTGTCGCCTGTGTCCTGTTCTCTGAGGCAGCTACAGGAGGAGAGGCAATATACCCTTCTCACCCCAGTGCGGCTACCGGCCATTGCTGGTTCCTTCAGGGAGTTATAGCAGCACCTGACGGAGGAGCGGCTGCCAGCCGTCTCCTGCCATGTGGCCTGGCAACAGGCCGTGGCCTTTTAAGGGCGCAGCTACTGGCCATCATCTGAGCCCGGCTACAGGCCGTGGCTTTTTAAGGGGAAGCGGCTACCGGCCGTCTCCTGAATGGCAGAGCAGCTACAGGTTGTCCCTTGTAAGTCTTCCGAGCGGCTACTGGCCGTCTCCTGAAGGTCCGAGCAGCTACTGGCTGTCTCACAAAGGGTGCGGCTGCTGGCCGTCGCAGGGGTGCTGCTTGGAGCTGTAGAAGCTCCTCCCCGATCCTGTTAAGGGCCAGTTCGTCCGCAAGGTAGTCTCCATTTCCTGCTATGGTGGCGGTGGGCGAGTTCCGGGTCATAGGGGCGCGCGGCTCGGGCGAACTTATGTCCCTGTCGCCCAGGGTCGGGTCACGCTTTGTCTGCCCCTCCGTAGGCTCCTCCTGGGGGAGTTGTGATGCCCTCGGTAACTATACTTGGCATTTTAATTTCCTTTATTAATTCTTCATTTTTTTCCCTTCTGTTTGCATAGCTCATTCTTAATTTCATCGATTTCCATTTGAAAAGTTCTCTCTAGTCTACTTTTCCAACGAACTTATCACAAGTTTCCTTTTCAGTCAGCTCTGGGTAGAAGTCTTCATCCTGTTTTTTTGCCTTTGTCTCTTCTCTTAGCACCTTCTAAAGGCATCCTTCCAAAATATGAAGCCATTTTAAAGAAAAGTTAATCCCTACTTACAGTTGTTTCATCAGTCTGCTCGCCTTGGTGTTGTCGTTGAGCTGACCTAAGGAAACTCAGCACATTCTTGGACACTGATTTATAGATGTTTACTTACATTAGGCTACACTTTTTTGTTATTATTTGCCCTACTTTGTTGAATCACGACTTAAATTAGCATAAACGAGCTTGACGCATAAGTAGGTACGGTATAACTTAAGTATCCCCAGAGAGGAGCTCAGTGATATACGTCCGACTCGTCTGCTGCCGCCCCCCCCCTCTCTCTCTCTCTCTCTCTCGCATGTGTGTGTGTATGTGTGTGTTTCCATTATATCTCATGAATGACTTGAGCTATCAACATGAAGCCTTCAGGATATCAAGATATGACCAATATCTTGGACTTGACCAACAGCGTATTCTGGCGGGCGATTAGCATTCGGCTCTCAAATGCTTTTCTTTCATTGTTGTATGCATTTTACCTGTTTCTTTCCCCTTTCATAATTGTTGCGCGCATTTCCCCCCTCAATTCTGATTTTGCAAGGGGAGCAAGTAGTATTTTTTTTTTTTTAATTGCCCGCCTTTAGAAGGCTGAGCGATGATGTTTTTGCCTGACTGTGTGTGTTCTTACCTAATTGTTCTTACCTAATTGTATCTTTACAGGAATGAGTCAAGCTCGTATTGTCCCGTGTCTTAGACCATATTTATCGTACATATCCTTAAATTTGTGAATTGTTTTGGCACACACTATTTCATTCGGTAGTGCATTCCATTGATCAATTGCTCTGTTTGGGAAACTGAATTTCCTTACGTCTTTATCACCTCTCTTCTTATGCAGTTTTTTGCAGTGTCCTCTTGCTGATGCTTCTCCATATGTTAAGTAATCATTTATGTCTATTTTCTCCTTTCCTGATATGCACTTATATAGCATTATCATGTCACCTCTTTTCCTTCTCTCCTGTAGTGTTGGTAGATTCAGTTTATTTAGTCTTTCTTCATAGCTTAGGTCCCTTAAGCTTGTTATCCATCTTGTAGCGGCCCTTTGAACTTTTTCAATCTTGTCTATATGCTTTTTGAGATGAGGACTCCAGACTACTGATGCATATTCCAGGGTTGGTCTAATGAATGATGTTATTATCCTTTTTAGCATGTCTTCATTTATGTATGTGAATGCTATTCTCATATTTGCAAGCAGTGTATACATGTTCCGTACCTTCTCGCTGATGTGGTCAGCCGGAGATAGTCTGTTATTGATAATCACACCTAGGTCTTTCTCTCTTTCTGATGTGTATAGGGTTTTATTTCCTAACTTATAATCCCAATCAGGTCTTTTTCCACTTTTACCAAACTTGATTACATGACACTTGTCCACATTGAATTCCATTTGCCATGTACTACTCCATTCATGAAGTTTATTTAATTCTTCTTGTAGCTCCCTACAAGAGTCTGTGCTAGTAATTCTCCTTTGTATTTTTGCATCATCTGCAAACATATTCAGATAGCTCTCATTTCCAGTGTTACTGTTTATATCATTTATGTACACTAAAAACATGATTGGTGCCAGCACCGAACCCTGTGGTACTCCACTAGTCACTTCTTTCCATGATGAGTAGTTTCCTCTTAGTACTGTCCTCATTTCTCTTTTTATGAGAAAGTCTTGCATCCAACAAAACAGTTTGCCTCGAATTCCTCCTTGATGGTACAGCTTCCATAAAAGTCTTCGGTGTGGTACTGTGTCAAAAGCTTTCTTGAAATCTAAATAGATACTGTCCACCCATCCTTCCCTTTCCTGTATTGTGTTTGTTACTCTGTCATAGTAGCTCAACAGATTAGTAACACATGATTTTCCTTTTCTGAAACCAAACTGTCTTTCTGTTATCATACTGTGTTTTTCTAGATGATTTACCCAAGCTTTTCTTATAAGTTTTTCTAATACCCTGCTTACAACACTAGTCAGTGATACTGGTCGGTAGTTGAGAGGATTTTGTCTATTTCCTTTCTTGAATAAGGGGACTATATTTGCTTTTTTCCAAATATCAGGTAGTTTCCCTTGACTCAAAGATTTCTTGAAAATTAAAAATAATGGTTTACTTAACTCATTTGCACATTCTTGTAACACCCAACATGAAATTTCATCAGGACCACTTGCTTTTCCTCTGTCTAATCCACTTAACTCCTCTTGTATTACTTTTTCTGCTATTTGTATATCTGGTAGTATGTGTGGACATGCATGTTCCACATAGTCTCTCTCAAAATTTTTTTCTTCTGTAAAAACTAATTGGAAATTCTTATTTAGTGCTTCACAAATATCTTTCTCTTGTGTATAAGTGATTCCCTCGTCCGTGATGGATTGTATTATATCTTTTACTTTGGTTTTGCTTCTGATATAGCTGTAAAACAGCTTTGGTTGATCACTACTTTTATTTATTATATCCTCCTCAAACTGTTTTTGGGCTTCCCTCCTTATTCTTGTATAGTCGTTTCTTGCCTGTTTGTAATTATTATATGCCCTTTCACTATTGTGTCTTCTGTATCTATTCCACAACAAATCTCTTCTTTCTTTAGATTTTTTACATTCTGTATTGAACCATTTCTGTATTTTCTTGTCTGCTTCTTTGTGCTGTGGGATGTACTTCTGGACTCCTATTTCATAAAATTCACAAAATTTTTTATATACAGCATTTAAATCTTGTCCTCTAAGCTCATTTTCCCAATCAACTTCTAAGAAATACTTCTTTAGGTCTTGATAATTTCCCTTTTTATAGTTTAGTCTCTTTTTGTAACTGTCAGTGCTGTTTACTATGGCATATGCTATCCTGAAGTTATAATTTAGTACTGCATGATCGCTTTTGCCGAGTGGAGGGTGATATATTAAACTGTCAATGTCATTTTCTTGCCTAGTAAATATTAGATCTAGCACTGAAGGTACATCAAGTCCTCTTTTTCTAGTGGTTTCCCTCACATGTTGCGTTAAGAAAAACTCTTGTACGAGATCCAGGAGCTTTTGGTCCCAGCAGCTTTCTTGGCTATTTATATCTAGAGTATTCCAATTTATATTTGTATTGAAATCCCCAGTTAGTATAATTCTTTCCGATTTCTCTTCCATTTTATGTAGCAAGGATCTTATACTATGAATTGTACTCTCTGCTAGGTCCTCATATTCATCTCTTTCCCATGTGTTTGATTTGGGTGGCATATACAAATTGGCTACAATTACTTTACCTTCAGATGTGTCGATCTCTACTGCAATCAGTTCTACTTGTGATGGTATATCTAGGTTTATTCCCTTGACTTTTAGATTTTTCTTAGTTAATATTATAATTCCTCCTCCTTTTTTTAAATTTCTGTCTCTTCTCCATATATTGTATTCCTCTAAGTTTAGTATGTCATTGGATATCCTTGGTGTTAATTTTGTCTCAGTTAGGCATATTATTTGTGGTTCATTTTCTCTGACATAATCATTCATCTCTAGTAATTTAGATACCATTCCATCCACATTTGAGTACATCAACTTTATCATTTTGTTTATATACTTGTCATGACATGGTTCTACTAACTTCCTCCTTTTTCTTCCATCCTGTTTGTGTACCACTTTCGTACCTGCAATCCTATTACTTTGTAAAAAAATTTCTTCTTGTCCTCTTCTGATCTTCCCTCATTTTTTGTTTTTGCTTCCTCCCTTTTCTCTTTCAGTAATTCCAGTTCCTCTTGTGTTAGACATCTTTTTATCCATACATTTTTGAACTCCTCTTTTCCATAAGATTCTTTGCATTTTTTAGTATCTCTTCCACAGTGTTTACACTCTGGAAAGTCACCTTTAGAGGTCTTGTCTTGCTTTTCTCGTATTTCCCTAACCTTTTGTGTTCCTCTATGTCTTTACTACAGATTTCCTCTGATACTTCTTTCAGTAAGTTCATTACATTTGCCATCTCCTTTTTGTCTCTAGTGATTTTGTTTTTAATTTCTTCCTCTTCTATACCAGTGATTACTATTGATTTATTTATTTCTACTGAATCTCTGACTAACTTTGGATTGTTTTGGATTATTCTTTTCACTTCCTTTTTAATGTTTTTTTCCTCTACCCTTGTTCTAAGTCTTTCTTTACTTTCACCATTTCAGCATACGTGATTTCTACATCATTTTTGTAGCTTTGCACAGCTTCATTCACCTGTGTTATCTTCTCCTCAATATCACTGCTCTGGTCCATAAGACTGCTTGCTTGTTTAATTGTCTCTGTGTCATTTTTTAACTCTTCCATAACACTCTCGTGATTAAATACTGTACTTCCCATTTCACTCACTTTCTTCCTAAGGGTATTCAATTCCACTGTTAGTTCACTGATGGTTGTGTCTTTCTTATTGGCCTCCTTTCCCAGTTTATCTATCTCTTCCTTTTGCAAGTGCATTTGCTTCTTTATTTCATCAATATCATTTTTGAAAGCCATTTCTAGTTTGTGTACACGTTCAACCAGTCTATCGTGAGTCTCCACTTCAACTAGTTCTTGGTAGAAATCGTCATTTTGCTTTTTACTTTTATCCCTTTTCTTTTCCAAATTTGTTTTACTGAAGTATGTATCCATTTTGTAATACTAAATGAACAGAGTATGTACTTACAGTGTGCACGCTTTCCCGGTCTTTCTGTAGTATAAACAAACCCAGCTGACTCAACGCATCGTGGTTCTTTGTTGTTTCAACCAGTCTTATTTAAACTTATTATTTCTTTTCCTTTTAATAATGAAAAATCATTTAGTCTAACCTGGTACAGAGCTTGACTCATTCAAAGATACTTATTTAGGTAATGCCTCTGGCCGTGTTGAGCTTGTATGGAGCGCCGGTACAGACGTCCACATCCGACGATGCCGTGTGTGTGTGTGTGTGTGTGTGTTCCCATTATATCTCATGAACGGCTCGATCTATCAACATGAAACCTTCGGAGTATCAAGACATGGCCAAAATCTTGTCCGAGTTCGAAAATGGGCTCTCGGGGTCAAGGTCAGGATCACCAAAATGGCTGCCAAAGGTCAACTAGTTTTTATCGCCAGCCTTTAGCACCATTATATCTCATGAACGGCTTGAACTATCAACATGGAACCTTCAAGGTATCAAGATATGGCGAAAATCTTGGATGAATTTTAAAATGGGCACTTGGGATCAAGGTCAAGATCACCAAAATGGCTGGCAAAGGTCAGCTAGTTTTAATCACCCACTTTAACACCATTATATCTCATGAACGGCTTTAGGTATCAGAATGATACCTTCAGGGTATCAGAATATGGCCGAGATCTTGGACTTGGTCAGCAACATATTCTGCCGGGCGATTAGCATTCAGCTCCCGAATGCTTTTCTTTCATTATTACTCGTATTTACAGATGAAAGCCTGACCTTTATCAGGGACACCTTAGTTTTCTAAATACCCCCTTCCTTCATGGAATTGTAAGTTGAAGATGAGCAATTTTTCATATAATTACGTAGGTGGGTGGAATGCTTTGTATCCCATGTGTGAGGTATAAGGGTTACCTGCCATATCAGTCTCGTCAGGGTTGGTCACGGGGGCCAGGAAGTGAGAAGAGCGTCACTGAGATTCTGACACCTCCTTGGCAGGGAGGGAAAGAATACGTCTCCAGTATCCCTGCTTGTCGTAAGACACGACTAAAGGGGCCATTTTGTCTCCAATCTTTCCTTTCTGCCCTCGTCTTTTCTTCTGTCCACACTCTTTTTCTTAATATTTCTGTTTCTTCCAGCCTTTATTTTCCCTCATCTCCTGTCAGATTGGACATTCTGTTTCACGGCAATGATAGTTTATGGACCTCCCATTGACATCAAACTCTTTCTGCCTTCTCGGAAGGGTTATGCCTTTCAGCTCGGGGGAGGCGGTGGCTATATCAGTAGAGAGGTTACTTGCAGTCCTAATGGACCTAGGTTCGAATCCTGGCTGGGGCAGGAAACAGTTTAAGGATGTGAATTTATTAAAGCAGACCTTACTGGTCTACCTGTGCCAGAAAACCGCCGACATGTTGTAAAAATACCTTTGCTATTACCAATACACCAGTCCTGTATGAGACAGTTGTAGCATGTATGCCTAATAGATATGGATGGTGGGTGTTAGCGCCGAAGTATTGACATGTGGAGGTGTACTGTATGTACGGGGACTACTGGGCCTTCGGAAAAGGCTGTGAAGCCCACGTCCAGAATTGGACATATGGAAAAAATAAAATCAGATTACTTCATCGTCAAGCCACTTCAACACCAAAACCTCATCAATGCTACTACCTTTTCAGTGCCATAACCACTTTAACACCAGAACCACTTCAATACCAAAACCATTTCAAGTCAAAACTACTTCTATGCCAAAACTATTTCTATACCAAAACCAGTTCAATGCTAAAACCACGTCAATGCTAGAACCATAGAACCACTCCAATGCCAAAACCACCTCAGTGCCAGAACCACTTCAGTGCCAAAACCACCTCAATGCCAAAACCACTCCAATGCCAAAACCACCTCAATGCCAAAACCACTCCAGTGCCAAAACCACCTCAATGCCAAAACCACCTCAATGCCAAAACCACTTCAATGCCAAAACCAACTCAATGCCAAAACCACCTCAATGCTGAAACCACCTCAATGCCAAAACCACCTCAATGCCAAAACCACCTCCATGCCAAAACCACTTCAACGCCAAAACCACCTTAGTGCCAAAACCACTTCAGTGCTAAAACCAATGCCAAAACCACTTCAATGCCAAGACCACCAGTGTCAAAACTGCCAAAACCACTTCAATGCCACACCAATTCAATGCCACACCATCTGAGCATCACAACACGTCACTACCACTTCAGCATCAAGGCCTCTGTCTTTTCCCATTCTGCCATTGCCTTTCTTTACCATAGTGTCACATGGCCTTGTCGTCCGGCGCTGGAATGTTCATTCAGTCAATCATGAGATCCTGACTGAGGTAGGAAGGAGGACGGTCCTGTGAGATATTGTCATACAGCTTCATCTAGGAGGTCATTGTCTAAGATAGTCTAAAGAAGATTTTTTTTTTTTTTTCCTGGGGGTGGTAAAGGGGGGCATGAAACACAACTAGTAAGTCAGAAACCAAATGAGATGTCGTAGTCGGTCTGAAAATCAAAGCAGTCTGTGTTAGCTTACCCTCCATGTAGTTTGGAGTAGCAGTTGACGGAGGCACAGGTCTCCATCACAGGCCATTGCTTGGAAGATGGAGATTTGCAGGGCCAGTTGGTGATACTAGAATGGTAGGAAGAGGTCTACAGAATTTTGTTGAGTAACCTCAGATGAGCATTTACATCCCAGACCTAGAACATGGCTGTCTTGTCCTAAGCTTGGGTTAGGATGGAACAAGGATGTACAGTATACAGAGCATAGTCTGAAGGGAACATTGAGGTCATCCGCCCTAAGATGACTGGGAGCATTGGTGCAAGTTTGGCCTTTACGGGATTGAGGCGTATTTTACTCACTACATATCGAACACTGCACATTGTTCCGGTACATAATGTGTCTGTGGGGACAAAAAAAAAAAAAAAAAAAAAAAAAAAAAAAAGATGACAAGGGTAACAGCGTAAGAGTGGCAAGTGGCAGGGACTGACAGAGAAACAAACGTTCAAAGAAGGGTCAGTGGAGCAGACACGGACACCCAGAGACTTGTGCCTGCTGTTCTTTGTTGGAATCCTAACAGGGATGTAATGAATGTTGACAATCGTGACACACTGACCGCCAAGGGGGTCGGTCAGGCCTATTGCAAAATTCCTTGTCCGCCACTTTCACAGGAATGGAGCCAATCCTACCATAAGTGGCCTCTGGTCCAGGAGCATAGTCAACATTGGCAAAGACTTACGTTTCTACCCATGAGAGTTTTCTGTCCTGATTTACTCCCTCGTAAAATCTCTTTCTTCCCAAATCCAGACCTTTTCAATGCAACTCTGATCTGCAGACTGCCTCCCAAGTAATCACTAGGCTTAACATATTGCATCAAAGTTTTCAATTTTATCATAATGAAATACAAATTACTGATGATAACAGAGCTAATACGGCAACTGCAGGCACCGGCGCGAGTGACCACAGGAGCTTTTAATATGATGACAAGACAAAAACTCTTATTCCTGGTACCGTATATAAAATTATCTGAACTGTAATGCTAGGTGAAAAAGGCCCGACTCCTCGGTCCTAAAACACCTAACGTGTAGCGGGGTCCTCTTTCGTGACCGGAGCTTAGTGCAATGAAAGAGAGGCAGGACACAAAAACTCTAGGCAATAAACCTTTTACACATATATTCCCACAGCCAGACACAGGACAAAATACAGATATTACAACACGAATAGTGTCACAGAAATAAAACCTTACTTAGGATATTAGTATCTCGCAGGATACTGACCTAACCACTACGGTTGCCAATACAGAAAGTCTAGTGAACAGGTGTACAGGGAACACGGGCGCGCGTGAGAGCGCGAGAGGGGGAGTTCTCACGGGGGGAGAGGAGGGGAAGGACTCGTGACGAGCCGGAACAGAGTTATAGTAATATTGGGAAAGGATACGTCTTTCTAATTTACTCTTAGTATCACTTGATAGAAAAAGGGTTTTGACATTTGATCTATCACTCGTTTATATTACGTTAGGTATGGGGAGGAGATGTTGTAGGGAGAGAGGGAATAGCGGGACACTGGATATTCACTGTATTTACGGTAATACAAAGGGACGGATATTATTCTCACTTTCTATGGTTTTCTGACAGCAGAGACTTCTTCAGGGGAAGAGTTCTTACAGGTTTCTTATGAGGGCGTCACTTATGAGTCGGAGTTCTCGGGATTCACTCACTGTTCTCATCCTTACTCACTCGCCCGTGATTTCACTCGCCCTGCTGCTGAACATATATTTAGTCACTGTATCACTGTAACCTGTTTTCTAGGGCAACGTCACACTTAACCTAAATCACTTTCACTTATTATTGGGGCATCACCACACTTATCATGAGTCACTCATCGTGGGGGACGGGGGAGAAACACGCCGGCGTCAATTCTGCTGGGGTAGGGGCACCGCTAAGGGGAGGCGTGCCGAGAGGGCACGGGACAACTCGTAGGGGCGTCCTCTCGCGTCCAGGGCTACAGGTGGCGAAGGGGCCCGCAGTCTCCGGGCTGGGCTCAGGGGTGTGGCCCTCAGGACTGGGGCCGAAGAGCTCCAGAAACCTCTGGTGTAAGTCTCGGCCGGAGGTGGGAGTCTTACGCCGTCTTGGGGGCGTAGGGAGATCATGCCCGGGCGTCCTGGGGAGGGTCTGGAGAGGCTGAGGACTGCGGTCCCCAGAGTCTAAGGGCGCCGACAGGGAAGGACTGCGGCACTGGCTTACACTGGGGTCCGTCAGGTGAGTCTGCTCCAGAGCCAGGCGTAGGAAGCGGAGGCCCGGAGAGGCTGTGAGGCCTGGCTGGGATGCTCTGGAATGGGAGGTCCGGGCTCTTGTCTCCTGCCGGGACGATGACTCACTTAATACCTCCTTTTGTCCGTGGGGCCCGGCAATTGGCCGTGGCTGCCCAGGGGCACGACTATCAGGTGCCAGGGCCCGGCAATTGGCCGTGGCCTGAGTGGGGAAGTCAGCGCACCTCTGTACACCTTCGAGCGGCAGTAGGCCGTCTGACGAAGGCGGGAGCAGCAGTAGGCCGTCTCCTGCTTCAGGAGGGAAGAGTGGCAATTGGCCGTCTCAGGGGCAGCACCTTCGGAGCGGCAATTGGCCGTCTGACGAAGGTGGGAGCGGCAGTAGGCCGTCTCCTTCTGCCGGAGGGAGGAACGGCAGTAGGCCGTCTCGAGGGCACCACCTTCGGAGTGGCAATTGGCCGTCTGACGAAGGCGGGAGCGGCAGTAGGCCGTCTCCTTCGGCCAAAGAGGGGAGCGGCAGTAGGCCGTCTCCAGGGCAGCACCTTCGGAGCTGCAGTAGGCCGTCTGATGAAGGTGGGAGCGGCAGTAGGCCGTCTCCTGAGGGGCGCTGTCTGGAGTTATGAGAGCAACTCCACCCCTAGCTGATTCAGCAATCCCGCTCCCTGAAGGTAGTGTCTTTCTCCTACGATGGTGACAGCGCAACGGCTGGGTGACATAGGGGTGCACGGCCTAGGCTGACATATGTCGTTGCTGCTGTGTATCCCTTCAACTGGTGGCGGCTACTCCGTGGGGTCTGGGTGGGGGTGTTGGTACGTTCCCGGGCACACTGGGCTGTATACCACACGCCTCGTTGTCGGGGGCACTATGGTATTCCTCCCCTGCTTCCATCTCGGGGGCACTACGTTGTAAGCCACGCATTTTATGAACTATGACTTGGGTGGGCTGTTTCAAAATCAGTAAGCAGTTTTTATCCGATTTACACCGAACTTTGGCGAAAGGCTCAGAATAAGGATATCGAAGTTCAGTTTTGAGAAGTCAGTCACATGTCATAGTCACAGGGAAAGGTTAAATGTCAGTGTCACAGGTCAAGGTTAAGTCAAGCAGTTTTTATTTGATATCGGCCAAACTTGACAACGGTAAAAGGTTAGCCAAGAATGAAGTAATTTCATTTTCAAAGCAGTCAGTAAAGGTCAAGGCCACAGTGCAAAAGCAAATGTTAGCCCTAGGCCAGCTGTTTGGAGCAGGTATAGTGCCCTCTGAGTGCTTTATTTATGTTATGCTATGTGTTCTAGGGTCGACTTTCGTCCTTAGAAAACTAGCTACTGAGCTAGGGTTCTCTTTCGAGACCGGATCTAGAATACACGAGAGGAACAGGGCATAAAAACTCGGGTCGACTAACCTTACACGTATACTACCTTCATTACACAAAGAACAGATACAGTATTAATATTATACACAGGTCAGGTTAAGGGGACACAATTGGACTAATTGACTCTGGCCCTGGCTGCTGTGGTGTTGGGCTGCTTACAGGTGTCGCCCGGGCGTGGGAGGTAGCTCGTCAGGTGTGCCCTCCCACAGGAGGCACGGGACTACTGCCAAGGGCTTGGTCGTCCAGAGTGGGCTACTGGTCAGCGTGGAGGGAGGCCCTTCCCTAGTGGAGACTCGGTGGAGAAGGTGGCCCTCTGGACTGGGGCTGAACAGGGCAAGCAGGCGTGCTTGCATCTGCCTGCTCCTGGAGGAGGACTGCCTGCTGGTGGGGCTTGGGAGGTCACACCCCAGAGTCCTGGGGGTGCCCCTGGGCGTCTGGGGGCTGTGGTCTTGTCTGGGTCGAGTTGCCGTCAGGAGCTGCCTGCGGCATCCCTTCCCCGTAGAGTCTGACAGCAGGGGGCGTTGCCCGGATGCTGGCAGCAGGGCAATGACTCCCAGACTCGTGATGGGCCCTCGCCAGAGTTCCTCCAGCTGTAACTCCTCTGGGGAACTGCACCTGTGGCAAGAGAGAGAAGGATGTCACGCTCGGCCTCTGGGTGGGTGGTGAAGTGAGCAAGGGACTTCCTCTGTAGAGGTAGTCAAAAGGGCAGTGGACGAGGGGCGTATGGTGGCTGTCCCTTCCTTCCCAAGGCAGATGGTGGCCGTCGTCACGGCTCCACTGGCCCTTGGGACAGCAGGCGAAGGGTGTACGGTGGCTGTCCCTTCCTTCCCAGTCCGGAAGGTAGCCATCACCGCTGTCCTGCTCCCTAAGGAGGTGGCAGACAAAGGGCATAAGGTGGCCGTCCCTTCCTTCCTGGTCCGGACGGTGACCGTCACTGCGGTTCAGCAGGGGGTAGCAGCAGAAGAGCATACGGTGGCTGTCTCTTCCTTCCCAGTGCAGACAGTAGCTGTCACCGTGGTGCTGCTTGGGACCATACTAAGACAAGTCCCACCCCAATCCTGGCCAAGGCTGGCCCGGCTGCAGAGTAGTCTGCCGGGGCAGCATTCCTGCTCATGGCCGTGTTGAAGGGAAGAGGGGTGCGAGGTCGTGGGGGATGTAGGCCCGTCTCGCCTGGGCCTTACTCGTGCCCTATGTGCCTCCCCGTGGCCTCCCCCTGGAGTGGGCGTTGTGACACCCGGGCCGTGGCTCCTCCATGGGGTGTTGCGACACCCCTACAGGGGTCTCCTGTGGGGATGGGCACTTCAATTTATTTATTTGTTTACTCCTTCCCAATCTTTTCTCTATCCCTTTTCCCAGTTCCCCCATTATTCCCCTACAGGTTTTACATTCTTCCAACACGTTACATCGATTTTTTTTTTTTTTTTTAAGCACTATCCACCATCCATCACTATTGGCATATATTTTGCTTCCCCCCCTCTTCCTCATTCCACCTCCACACTCTTTCATCTAGCTCCCATAATCCAGCCCTAGCCTTTACCTCTACTAACAGATGACTTTTTTTTTTTTTTCTGCTTAATTCTTATATTCTTGCCATCCTCAGGCGATTTTATTCATCTTTAAAACAGGCATATCGTAGTGGTGAGATAAAGCCTTCATTAACCCTTTCAGTACGAGAAGCCTTTCATTAACTTAATAAAATCCATTGAAAATAACAAGAACGAGAAGCGGTACCGGTACCAAGGCACAGCAAACCCGTCACCGGCAGTCATTTTAGTGCTGACGTATAAACACAACAGGATATCTAGTCAAAGATATCACATATCAAATTTGGAATACATCGGATGAAAATTGACGATTATATGCCCATTTGAAATTTTAGTCCCGACCCACCTGATTTGATGCCCCTACCGCTAACTGAGGGGTGACTCCCCTCATGTAATGAGCATGTTATAAGATGCAGATTTGAAGGATGCATGTTTAGGTTTTGGTTTCAGGTTGATATGACGAATTTGAAAGGAGTTATGACGCAGAAACAATTTTTTTTTCTTTACATTTTTTGAGCCTACGGCCTGGGCCTTGGCCCAATTTAGCCCAAAATTTATTCAGGTGATCATAGGGTCATAGCCCATCATCCCTGTAATTTTCGTCAAAATCGCATCAGTAGTTTTCGCATAAAGTTGTTGACAGACAAACAGAAAGACAGACAAACAAAGAAACAGACAAACCGAGTGAAAACAATACCCGTCCCCGAGCCCCTCCGAGGCAGGGACGTGTAATAAATAAAGCTTCACAGGATTCAGTGGGTTGAAGAGTCACTTATCCCCCTCCTCTGCCATAAAAATATTCCTCACCAGTTTTCTTCCTTCCTGTTGTCCCAGTAGCCTTTTCTTTTCCATTCCACTCTCTCTTTTTATTCTATTCTCCAGACTTCACCATTAGCTCTTCTCATCCACTCCCAATGTCTATTTTGCTTCATCTTAACTATACTCTGCCATCTCTCACACTCTCTTGTATACGAGGTGCTACCCAAAAGTTCCAGTAATTTAAATATTGTAGGAAAATAAGTTACCTTACCTCCTAGTTCTCACTGTCGCCTTCCAAGTGGTCCTCTTGGGCATGTATGCAGTGGTCCCAGCGTTTTTTTCCACGAGTCCATGCATCCCTGGAAGGCCTCAGGCATGATGGTCTTGAGCACCTCCTGCGATTCTGTCTGGATCTCCTCAATCGAGTCAAATCGACACCCTTTCAGTTGTAATTTCAGCTTGGGAAACAGGAAAAAGTCGCAGGGGGCAAGGTCAGGCGAATAGGTTGGGTGGGGAATGACTACCCTGTTAGTGGAAGCCAGGAACTGCCGGAAAACAATTGATGTGTGGGCGGGGGCGTCGTCATGATGCAGGACCCAGTCCTTGTTCTTCCACTGTTCTGGACGTTTGCGGCAGATGTTCTCCCTCAGACGCTGCAAAACTTCACAGTTAAACTTTCCCCTGACAGACTGACCTGGTGGGACGAATTCCTTGTGAACAATCCCTTGGATATAGAAGAAAACGATCAGCATCGACTTGACATTGCTGTGCCATTGGTCCGCCATTGCAAAACCACCAAACCACCTACACGCCACGTTACAGTAGTAAACGTAGCTCAACAACACATCCGCCTACAGACATGGCCGGGGCCACACTGACGCACAAGGGGTGCTGCTGACTCCTCCTAGTGGCAAAAGGCATTCTGAGAACGGCTGGCTCCCTCTGTTCATATTACTGGAACTTTTGAGTAGACCTCGTATTTTCTTCTCACCCCTCTCTCTTTCTCTTTCACTTCAATCCGTCAACCTTCATATTTTAATGTTACTTTTGCCGCCGTTTCCCCGGACATGCTCTAGCCCCTGCCTGTCTACACTATCTCAACCGCTGTCACTCTGTCATCTCCAGTCCCAACTGACCTACCTCGTTCTGTAGGCTGATGAAACAGCAACAGCCAACTCACCCCAGTGATAAATATAAAAAGATAGCAGTGCCAACTCACTTTAGGCATAGCTACTTTAGTCCGATGACGTATTTTACATTTTATTCTTACTATATGTAGATTGGGTCTATGAATGTGCTTGAATGTAGTACGATTGAGGCAAAAAGGGAGGAGATTGGGAGAATGTTTGTAAGGAGAAAGTTAGATGTGCTAGCTTTGAGTGAAACGAAGATGAAAGGGAAGGGTGAGTCTATGTTTGGAAGTGTGAATGGATGATTGTCAGGTGTTGATAGAGGTAGGGCAAGAGAAGGTATGGCCTTGTTAGTGAGTCCGGAAGTACAGCAGTGTGTAATTGAATGGAAGGAGATGGGTGAAAGTGATTTTTTAATGTGAGTTGTGGGTGTGTGTGAGTGCATATGGGCCTGGTAGTGAAAGGGATGAAGAAGAGAGGGAGTCTTTCTGGAATGATGTTGATGAGTGTCTGCAGAGTTTTGGAGCGAATGTGAATGTGGTAATGATGGGATCTAAATGCTAGAGTGGGGAAATGTAGCAGTCGAAGGTGTAGTTGGTATGCATGGTGTGCCTGGAAGAAATGAAAATGGGGAACGAATGATAGGAATGTGCGTTGAGCGAGATGGTGATTGGAAATACCCTGTTTGAGAAGAAAGATATTTATAAGTATACATGGGTGAGACAGGAGGGTGGAAGGGTTGTTGATAGAGCATTGATGGACTATGTGGTTCTGTCCAGGAATGTAACAGGAAGATTGTTGGATGTGAGAGTTCTGAGAGGTGGAGGTATGTCTGACCACTACCTACTGGAGGGAAAGTTAAGAGTAGGTAAGAGATGGGTGAGAGCTAGGAGGGTTAGGTGTGGCAGGGAGGTTTTGAAAGTGAGTGAGTTCGATAAAAGAGAGAAAATGATAAAGTAGCAGGAGAAATTGAAAGATGAGTGGAACTCAGTGAAAGATCAGGAAAATGGCAGTGTGGAGGAGGAATGGCAGTTGTTTAAGAGTGCTGTGGTTGGGCATGCAGAAGAGGTTTGTGGTTTGAGACGTGTGGGTGGTGGTGTAAGAAAAGGAAGTGAATGGTGGTGTGAGGAAGTATGTGGCTGAGAAGAGACGTGCATATGGCTGCAGAGGAAGGACGAGGTGTTATATGAGAGGTATAAGGAAAAGAGGAATAGGGCGAGAAGGGCTGTGCATGATGCTAAAGTGACAGCAGATGAGAGGTGGGGTGGGCAGCTGACTGAAAATTTTCAACAGAATAAGAAAATGTTCTGGAAGGAGGTGAAAAAGGTGTGACAGGGAGAGTCTGGGAAGGAAGAGTGAGTAAAAGCAGAGGATGGAAGGATGTTAATTGAGATGGATCCAGTAAGGAAGAGATGGGCAGAGTATTTTGAAAGATTGTTAGATATAGAGGAGGAAAGGGTGGCTTGAGATTGTGGTAGATGGAAGGGTGCAAGGAATAAATTTGTTGGGAGAGTTGAGTGATTCTTTGATCACGAAGGAGGAAGTGCAGGATGCAGTAAAGGAGATGAAAACAGGGAAAGCTGCAGGTATGGATGGGTGTGCTGTGGAATGCCTGAAGGGTGGTGGAGTGACTATTGTTGACTGGTTAGGAAGATTGTTGAATGTGTGCTTTGTGAAAGGTATGCTGCCAGTTGACTGGGCAAGTGCTTGTGTGGTCCCGTTGTATAAAGGCAAGGATGATAAGTATGAATGTACTAGCTTTAGGGGTATAAGTCTGTTGAGTGGTTGAGTGTTGTAGGTAAGGTGTATGGTAGAGTGTTAATTATGAGAGTTAGAGAGGATACAGAGGGAGTGATTGGTGATGAGCAGTGTGGCTTTAGGAGAGGGAGAAGATGTGTGGATCAGGTGATTGCTGTGAGACAAGTGTGTAAAAGTAGTTAGTGAAAGGCAAGGATGTGTTTTGGACATTCATGGATTTAGAGAAAGCGTATGATAAAATTGATAGGGAGGCTTTGTGGACTGTTTTAAGATTGTATGGACTTGATGGTAGATTACTAAAAGCAGTACAAAGTTTTTAAGTAGAGCGTGTGTAAGAGTGGGAAATACTGTGAGTGATTGGTTTCCCGTGAGAGTGGGGCTGTGGCAGGGATGTGTGGTGTCACCTTGGTTGTTTAATATTTATGTGGATGGTGTTGTAAGAGAGGTGAATGCAAGAGTTTTAGGTGGAGGTCTGAGTCTGGTCATTGTTGATGGTAGAGAGTGGAATCTGAAGCAGCTGCTGTTTGCACATGATACTGCACTGGTGGCTGATTCAGAGGAGAGATTGAGACAGTTGGTAGATGAGTTTGGAAGGGTGTGTGAAAGGAGGAAATTGAAAGTAAATGAGAATAAGAGTAAAGCGATGAAGCGTACAAGGTCAGTAGATGGTAGGGGGGTGAATATAGTTTTGGATGGTGAATTGCTTGAGGAGGTAAAGTGTTTTAAATATCTAGGGTCACATGTTGCTGTGGATGGAAGAATAGATGCAGAAGTGAAGATTAGAAAGAATGAAGTAGGAAAGGTTCTGGGAGGAATGAAAAAAGTGTTTAGATGTCGTTTCGCTTAGAATGGATGTAAAGAGAAGGCTGTATGAGGGTGTTGTGGTACCGACTGCTTTATATGGGGGTAAAACATGGAATATGGGTGTAGCAGAGAGGAAAAGCTTGAATGTAATGGAGATGAGGTGTCTGAGGAGTATGTGTGGAGTGACGCTTATGGATCGAGTGCGAAATGATGAAGTGCAAAGGAGAACTGGAGTTGTTCGGGAGATGGCTGATCGAGTTGAGCAGAGGGTGTTGCGGTGGTTTGGGCATGTGGAGAGAATGGATAATGAGCGATTAGTGAAAAAGATAACTAGATTTGATGTGAGAGGTGTAAGGCTGAGAGGGAGACCACGAATAGGATGGATGGACAGTGTGAAGAGAGCGTTGGATGCGAGAGGATGTCTATTGAGCAAGGAAGAGTGGCTGTGCGTGACAGAAATTAAAATACCGGGAATAATAGCGACTGAGGGCAACACGACACCCCCAAGAGGAGCCTACAGAGGGGTGAACAGAGCACGACCCAACCCTGGGCGACAAGGACATAAGTCCGCCCTGGCCGTGCGCCCCTGTGACCCAGAACTCACCTTCTGCCGCCATAGCAAGAAAAGGAGACTACTTTGCGGGCGAGCTGACCCTTGACAGGATCGGGGTGAAGCTAATACGCTAGCTTCAGGCAGCACCCCAGCAACAGTCGGTAGCTGCGTCCTTCTTGAGACAGCCTGCAGCTGCTCACCCCTTCTTCAGGAGATGGCCGGTAGCCGCTCCCGCCTTCGTCTTGAGATGGCCGGTAGTCGCTCCGAATGTGCCCTTTAGATGGCCAGTAGCCGCTCACCCCTCCTTCAGGAGACATCCGGTATCTGCTCCTGCCTTCTTCAGGAGACGGCTGGTAGCCGCTCCGAAGGTGCCCTTGAGACGGCCAGTAGCCGTTCACCCCTCCTTCAGGAGATGGCCGGTAGCCACTCCTGCCTTCATCAGGAGACGGCCGGTAGCCGCTCTGAAGGTGCCCTTGAGACGGCCAGTAGCTGCTCACCCCTCGTTCAGGAGACGGCCGGTAGCTGCTCCTGCCTTTGTATTGAGACAGACGGTAGCCACTCCAAAGGTGCCCTTGAGATGACCAGTAACCACTCACCCCTCCTTCAGGAGACGGCCGGTAGCCACTCCCACCTTCGTCAGGAGACAGCCTGTAGCTGCTCCTAAGGTGCCCTTGAGATGGCCAGTAGCCACTCACCCCTCCTTCAGGAGACGGCCGGTAACTGCTCCCGCCTTCACCAGGAGATGGCTGGTAGCCGCTCCAAAGGTGCCCTTGAGACGGCCAGTAGCTGCTCACCCTCCTTCAGGAGATGGCCGGTAGCTGCTTCCCCACCCAGGCCACGGCCAGTAGCTGCTCACCCTCCTTCAGGAGATGGCCGGTAGCCGCTTCCCCACCCAGGCCACGACCAGTAGCTGGGCCCCTAAAAGGCCATAGCCAGTAGCCGGGCCATACAGCAGGTGGCCAGCAGCCGTTCCTCTGCCAGGTGCTGCCACACCCCCACGATGTGATATCCTCCAGGAGGAAGGGCCCAGTCCCGAGGACCCGTGGAGAGGTCCTGTGCTATCCCCAGGGTTGTACTCTGCCCAGCCGGCTCCAGAGAGACCCTACCTGATGAACTCCGATGACAACCGACGCAGCAGCTCGCCCCTGACGGCATCCCTGACGGCAGGAGGCCGCAGTCACTTGGCCCCCACCGATGCCCCCATGACCCCCGGGTGAGGCCTCTCCCCACCCCGACGCCGATGACCCTCGTCCTCCATCAGGCTCCTGAGTGTGCGTTTCAGGGAGCTGTTCGGCCCCAGCCCTGAGGGCCACCCTCCAACCCCCAGCCCTGACAGTGCAGGGCCCTTTGCCGCCCCTACAAGCGATCACGTGGCCGCTGGATACAGAATCCACAGGCGGGACTCAGCCTCCATCAGGAGTCGGGCTGTGAGTCCTCCCACCGCCCCACTGACAGTGAGTGAGAGTGAATAGTGCAGTAACAGTGTAATAGTGACTAGAATATCAGGCTGATGATATACAAGAGAACATAAGTCCAAGGCTTAGTAATGTGCGATAATTAAGATCCGGGCGAACAGTGACACAGTGAGAGTAAAAAGAGAGATCTAATAAGTGTGCTGTGATTTTAGTAAATATCGGACTCGGCCTTTATAGTGTAATTCCTTTGCGCTACAAGACCAGTGTAATACTTGCCCAACCTAAGTACAGTTTCTATTCCCCGCCAAGTGATAGTGAACTATTCCCCTGCCCGAAATACTACGAACACTGTTTATTGTGCCATTCACCTGCTATCTTGAATTATTGACTACATAGTATCCTGCGCGATACTACGATACTAGTACATGATTTATAATTACCCAGATTCCTGTTGTTGTGACATCTACCTGTTTCACACATAGAATTAGTCAATACACGTGTAAGGTTGTTGCCTTGAGTTTTTGTGTCCTACCTCTCTCTTATTTGTCTAAGCTCCGGTCTAGAAAGAGAACCCAGCTGCACACTAGGCGTTCAAGGGACGGGAAGCCGACCCATAAACACGTAGCATAACAGAAATAAATGGAGAGAATTTGTGAGTGAATAAATGATGATGCAGCCCTGAGGGGATATTCTCCCGCATTTGGTCTGATCAGCTAATCAGGTCAGGTGCGGGTTAGGGGATGGGTCTACAATGATGTGGCAGGGATAAACCAGCTCTGCCGTCGGGCCCTGCTGCGGATGTCACTGATTGCATTGCGCAGTTGACCCTCGTGCGGTGTGGTGCGGTGAGGATCTGTCCCTTCTCCTTTTGGGGGCTAAGATGCGAATGAATGTGTTTGAATGGATGAGTAAATGGGGAGTGTGTCGTCCTGACTCGCCTACCTCCTTTTCCTTGGGGGAAGCAGCCTAGGTATATAGATAGATTTGCAGACGACTTTTTTCAGCCTTTGGGAGACTTCTCATACTAGTTATTTAGGCTTTGTGGAATCCCCTCCAGTTTTAAATTTTCCTTCTGAACTGAATGAAATCGTCTGGTGGTAGAAAAAACAAATTACAAAATACGCAATCGAGATGTAGTGGTTAAATATAATATAATAAGGCGAAATCAGCCAAACTCACTTCAGGCTTAAGTGTGACAAGACAACAACAGCCAAGCTCACTCCGGTCTGATAGCCGGACCAGTTTTTATCCGAGAATGAAAGTAGCGGGAGAGCTGACCCGGTCATGGTGGAGACGTGGTTATTGACAATGAGCCGTATTCTCGTCGGCACAGGAGTCATCGTTGCCTCCTAAGTATTTATTTTTCATATTACACATTCATGTTGTCTTGTATATTACTTATGGCTTTTAACGCTGCTATATTTTACATTTATACCATGTTATAGGGTTCTAAAGGACATTAAGCAAAATCAATCGAAGGAAATGGGATGCGAGATCCCCCAGCCAACGAGAATACGGACCAATGTGTTGGTGAGGTCACGAAGGACACGGCCAGAGGTCACCTTGTCCACCTGTTGCTTACGCCGTCATCGCTTGGTTCAACTGTTTTTATAATACTTCTGCATTTTCCCCCTTAGTTTTATTTGTACTACGAGAAAACATATTTTCACTCCCCTTGACGTTAATCTTTCCTTTAGTTTTGTAGTTTTGCCACTATCGGCATTACTTGATTCAACCGTTTTTATATGTGTCATTTTTCTTCAGTTGCGATACTAAGATATTACTCGTATCTTTTTATTCCACCTTATTATAGCCCCGTTAGTTTTACAATGACTCTTGTCATTCAGGCGTACAGTTGCACCATGCTTAGCAGACTTAATGTTTGTAAATGTGTAATGCAGCTTATCTTGTGTTATACTAGCCGTACAAGCCTTAGGGCATTAACCACTCCAATATTATGGTTCCTTCTACAAGCAGGTCATTCTTACTGACGCTAAGCGACTTCATTCAGCTGAGGAAAATTCTTAGCTCAACTAAGACAGAACTTGCCCTCTCGTCCAGTACTTTGTTATACGAGGTGTGATAAGCAAGTTGAGATAATGATCTCAGATTTAAATTGAGTGGCCAGTAATTTGCGCCATTGCTTGCAATACGTCAGCCACTCTTCTAGTTACCCTGTATCACCACACATCATGGTATCACGCCTATGCACCAGTGCGCCGTAGCAGGGTAAGAGTAAGGTTATATGACCCGCTCACTGTTAGTTTTTCCACAGTAGTTGAGTCGCAGGGATTCAAAAACCTTGTCAGTCAAGATTTTTTCATGGAAATAGTTGTACCACGGAATTTTGCCCCATGTGCACCACTATAATACAGTTTTCAGTCTAGAAGTCTTGAAACGTTTGCATGAGTTAATGAGACGCAAGCAGTTCATCCATCCATGCGGTACATATTACCCAACACTCCCAACAGTTTTGAACATGGGAAGAAAAAATTCGTAAGTCCTACATCCACCTCATTCACCATACATAGCACTGGGAGAGTTTTGTTTTCTCCTCAGACTGAAGCTTGTGATGAAAATACCCTACTGAAGTCATCTAATCTGATACGACGAACGGCCTTATGAGCGAAAAAATAGATCCAGACGTGGTACTTCCATCAGTGGCACGAACGTTGGAACAAGTGTGTGGATGTATGAATGGAATATTTTCAAGAGGATAACTGAAGTATATGTCAAATGTTCAATAAAACTGTGTCAGTCTGTCAGATATTATCAGAATATTTTATCACACCTTTCAAACCAAGCCTATATATATATCATCATCATCTCAGCCGTTTGAGTGTCCACTGCAGGACAGGTCTATCCCGACCGAAGTGGGGACGATGCAACCTATGAATCTCTTCGAAGTGGCTTAGGCTGTCTGGTAGAGACTGTATGTAGGGTGAGAAGTGCTTGTAAGTGTGACTGTACTGTTGGAGTGTCTTTGGATGTGTGTGTAGTCTGTGAACCAAGTGTAATCGGCCAGCGCAAGCCGACTAGGTGCAAGCATACTTTACAGTACGCGACACTGGTTTAACCACAGCACCCCTTATGTCCGCCAAAGTGGTACGTGGCCGGAAGAACGTTCCCAAAGTTTATTACCCTGGCGGGGCACGAACCCTCGTTCTTCCATGTACGAGAACGAACACTCTACCATTGTACCACAGAGGCTCCGTACACACACACACACACACACACACACACACACACACACACACACACACACACATATATATATATATATATATATATATATATATATATATATATATATATATATATATATATATGTGTGTGTGTGTGTGTGTGTGTGTACCTCTCAACTCAGTACAGCCATCTCCATAAATCAGTGAATGGGGACAAAACAACCTTGTCTCTTTTAATGCTAGTAAAACTAAATATATATAATTTACTAATAGACAGATATTGCCAGATTCGTACAATACCTTCAGTGCTACTAATATTCCCATCTCCAAAAATATTGAAATTCTTGGCGTCTCACTTAACAATGCCCTCAGCTGGACCTCTCATGTTAGATCACTTGCTAAAACCGCCTCAAAGAAACTTGAATTATTGTACAGAGTCCGTAACTTCTTCGTTGATGAGCAGTTAGCTATAATTTATAAGTCATGTGCGCTGTCAGCTTGAATATTGCTCACTCTTGTGGAATGGATGTGGAGAGGTTGCATTAAAACAACTAGACTAAAGTCAGAACAAAGCTGTTAGAATTATTAACAACCCTGCCATTACATACAAACTACCTCCCCTACAAGTGAGAAGGAATGTTGCCCCCCTTGCATTATTTCACAAATATTTTTCTGGCAAATGCTCAGACGAAGTTGCGTCCATGGTGCCACCTCTCCATGCCTTCCCTCGTGCTACACGGGCATCTGATAGCGCTTATGACTGGAATGTCACTCAGCCATATTGCAGAACTTCTGCCTATCAGAATTCTTTCATTCCCCGACCTGCATCTCTCTGGAACTCGCTTCCCCAGAGTTGTTTCCCTCCAAATTTCAACCCACAGCTGTTCATATCTAACTGTTACAGATATTTTATGAACAGAGGACACCAGTAATCTGGTGTATGGAGTATTATTTTTTTTTACTCATTTGTTTTTTTTTTTTCCTCCGTTCTGTTATTAATATATATAATACCCTGGGGGTAGGGGTTTTTTTCAAGAATACTCTCCCAGTATCCCTGCTTGTCGTAAAAGGCGACTAAAAGGGTTGGCGGAGGGTTAGTGCCCCTCCCCGGAAAACAACTAACTAAAAAAACAAACAATAAGCCTCGGACAAGGACTGACCAAACGATGACGACCAAGGACCGGACAAAGGATATGATTATCGGAACGTGGAATGTAAGGGGAGCGAATGATGGGGTGAAAGAGAGAGAGATTGTCCAGGTGCTTGAGGGTGCGAAAGTGGATGTATGTGGAATAACTGAAACAAAATGGAAGGGAGAAAGTGTGAGAGAATGGGAGTATGGATGGGGTATATGTGCAGGAGTAGGTGAGAATGAGAGGGCAAAGGAAGGAGTATGTATACTTGTGAATAAAAGATGGAAGAGGAGGATAAGACAGTATGGATCAGTTGGGTCAAGGACTGTGTGGGTAAAGTTGAAAGTTGGAATACAAATGTGGGCGATTGTGTGTGTGTATGCGCCAACACAAGATCGTGCTAGAAGAGTGAGAGAAGAGTTCTGGACAAATGTAGAAGTGTGCATGGAAAAGTTTGGAAGGAATGAGAGAGTGTTTTTGATTGGTGATATGAATGGTAAAGTTGAGAATGTGAAGGTGGATGGAATAGTTGGTGAGTGGGGTGTGCCTGCTGAGATAGATGAGAATGGGAGTGCGTTAGTGGACATTCGTGCTGGGAGGGGGTTGGTGATAGCCAATACCCTCTTCAGGCATCAAATGATCCACAGGTATACATGGGAAGTGATGAGAAGGGTGGGTGGTGAACTGAATGAAAGGAAGGCAATGGTTGATTATGTGTGTGTGGATGAAAGGATGCAAAGATGTGTAATGGATGCAAGAGTTTATAGAGGTTGGGGGAGTGGACTTTCTGACCACTACTTGGTGGTGGCCAGAATTAGAATGCAAGTAAGATGGAGGAATAGAAGAAGGGAAAGACGAAAGGAAGGAGTAGTTGCAAGGAGAGTGGAAAGGTTACAAGAGGATGAGAAAAAGGCAGAGTATAAGAGAGAAGTGGAGGAACGATTGGGCAAATATGAATTGGAGCAGATGGGAGACGTGGAAGGTGTGTGTAGCATATTTACAGAAGAAATATGTGCAGCATGTGATGTGGTGTGTGGAAGGAAGAGAAGACGGAGGGGGGTGCAAGGAACAGCGTGGTGGACTGAAGAGGTGAAACAGGCTGTGGCACAAAAGAAGAAAGCATACAATGTATGGATGAGAAATAGGGGCGTGGAAGAAGTTGAGAGGCGGAAGAGAGAGTTATATGTAGAAAGAAAGAGAGAGGTGAAAAGATTAGTAAGAGAGAGTAAGAAGAGAGTGGATAAGGAATTTGAATGTAAAGTGGAGGGACTGTAAGAAAATGTTCTGGAAAGAGGTGAAAAGAGTAAGACAGGGTGGAAGTGAAGTTAGCAAGGGAGTGAAAGATAAAAATGGTAGATTACTAGTGGAGAAGGGAGAAAAAAGTGAGCAGATGGAGAGAACACTTTAAGGAATTGTTGAACGTAGAGGATGGAAGTAATGCGAGTATAAGTGGCTGGGGAATGGCTGGGAGAAGGAGCGAGGTGAGAAGACAGGAAGAAATCAGAAGGATAGAAGTTGTGGAAGCAATGAAGAAAGTTAAATTGGGGAAAGCCCCAGGAATTGATGGAGTGTGTGGTGAAATGCTGAAGCATGGGGGAGAGATAGTAGTAGAATGGATGTGGAAGATGTGCAGATTGGCCTGGGAGGAAGGTAGAGTCCTGGAGGATTGGAAGTCAGGTATAATTATTCCCTTCTACAAAGGAAAAGGGGAAAAAGAAGTGTGTGGTAATCATAGGGGCATTTGTCTTCTTAGTATAATAGGAAAAGTGTATGGTAGGATACTTATTGACAGAGTTAGAGAAAGAACAGAGAAATTAGTTGGAGAAGAACAGGGAGGCTTTAGGAAGGGAAAAGGTTGTGTAGATCAGATATTCATTCCTAGATCTTTAGTGGAAAAGTTTCTAGAGAAGGGAAAGAAGTTGTATGCGGCTTTCATGGATTTGGAGAAAGCATATGACAGGGTGGATAGACAAGGATTGTGGAAAGTGTTAAGAATATATGGAGTAGATGGGAAGTTGTTGAATGCTGTGAAGAGTATGTACGATGGTGCGAAGGCTGCAGTGCGTGTGGATGGTGAACTAAGTGAATTTTTCTCTTTGAAAGTTGGGTTGAAACAGGGATGTGTCGTGTCTCCATGGTTGTTCAATCTGTACATGGATGGGGTAATAAAAGAGGTACAAGGTAGGGTAGTGGATGTTGGAGTGGCCCTGGTGAGAGAGAATAGTGTTTGGAAACTCCCTGTACTGTTGTTTGCAGATGATACTGTGTTGTTGAGTGAAGACGGAGGGGAGCTGCAAGGCTTGGTGGATGAGTTTGAGAGAGTGTGTAAGAAACGGAATCTAAAGGTGAATGTAGGGAAGAGTAAAATGATGATCTTTGAGAGAGGTGAAGTCAGTGAATGTACAGAGAGGTTGGATGGTGAGGAATTGGAAAATGTAAGTACGTTTAAGTACTTGGGTAGTGTGATGAGTAAGGATGGAGGTTTGGAGGGTGAAGTGCTTGAAAGGGTACAGCAGGGAAGAAAGGTTGCTGGTTCCTTGAAAGCAGTGATAAGAAACAGGGAAGTGAGCATGGAAGTGAAAAAGTTACTACATGACAGTATTGTGATACCAACTCTAACGTACGGAAGTGAAGCTTGGACGTTGTTGGAAGGACACAAGTCAAGAGTGAGAGCAGTGGAAATGAGTTATTTAAGAGGAGCCTGTGGAGTCACGTGGAGAGACAGGCTGACGAATGAGGATGTAAAGGAGCGTTGTGGTGTGGATGTGGATGGATAGGAAGCGTTATGAGGAACACACTGAGGTGGTTTGGCCATGTGGAGAGGATGGAGGGCGAAAGACTGACGAAGAGAGTGTATGTGAGTGAGGTGGAGGGGGGAAGAGGAAGGGGGAGGCCGAGGATGAGATGGAGGGATGGGGTGGAGAGGTATATGAGAGAGGGGGGTGTGAGTTGGGAGCAGGGCAGTGAAATGGCGGGGGACAGGGCGACTTGGAGGCGATTTGTTTGTGGCCACCCCAAACGGGATTGAGGCGTCTGGCAATATATATATATATATATATATATATATATATATCATCATCATCATCATCATCATCATCATCATCATCATCAGCCGTTTGAGTATCCACTGCAGAACCGGCCTATCCCGACCGAAGTCGGGACGATACAGCCAGTGTATCACTACCGAGCAGCTTAGGCTGTCTAGTAGAGATTGTATGTAGGGTGAGAAGTGCTTGTAAGTGTAATTGTAGTGTTGGAGTGGCTCTGGATGTGTGTGTAGTCTGTGAACCAAGTGTAATCGGCCCGCGCAAGCCAACTGGGTGCAAGCATACTTTATAGTAAGCGACACTGTTTCAATCACAGCACCCCTTGTGTCCGCCAATGCAGTCCGTGGCCGGGTGAACACTCCCAAAGTTTATTACCCTGGCAGGGTGCGAACCCTGGCTCACCCACATAGGAAAATGCATACTCTATCACTGTACCACAGAGGCTCCATATATATATCATCATCATCATCATCATCATCAACCATTTGAGTATCCACTGCAGGACCGACCTATCCCGACCGAAGTCAGGACGATACAGCCAATGTATCTCTACCAAGTGGCTTAGGCTGTCTGGTAGAGATTGTATGTAGGGTGAGAAGTGCTTGTAAGTGTAATTGTAGTGTTGGAGTGGCTTTGGATGTGTGTGTAGTCTGTGAACCAAGTGTAATCAGCCCGCGCAAGCCAACTGGGTGCAAGCATACTTTACAGTAAGTGACACTGGTTCAACCACAGCACCCATTGTGTCCGCCAATGCAGTACGTGGCCGGGTGAACACTCCCAAAGTTTATTACCCTGGTGGGGCACGAACCCTGGCCCACCCGTGTACGAAACGCACGCTTTACCACTGTACCACAGAGGCTCCTCCATATATATATATATATATATATATATATATATATATATATATATATATATATAAACTCAAGCTGTGTATGTGTGTATGCATCTGTGCATTTGTTCATTTCTTTCACGAGAACAGAAATTGATATCGACCTAATTCTTTTTTGCATAACGTTGAGTTAAACCCGGGGAGTGTCAGGAAACAATGGTGATCATGCGTGACGCGACGGCGCAAAACTGTCGAAAATTGCGACACGCAAAAATATAAGAGCATCACGCGAAAACTATAAGAGATGTCAGCAAACTCCAACAGCAAAAGTTGTTATGGAGTGTGAAGCCAAATGATATTCTGGAATCCATCCCAGTTTTGCTTCAAGTTGTGTTTAGGGGAGAGAGGGGGAGGGGGGAAAGACAACCGTATGACTGGTAAGTTCAACGCACCTGATAGAAATGATCCAGGACCCAGGACGTGAACACTGGTGGTCGAAAGAAATGGAGAAGCTATAGTAACCTTTGTGAAGAAGATGAAGAAGAGTGGAAATGTGTAGTACGGGCGAATATGGAAAAATGAACTGCAAAAGCAAGAGATGCTAAGGACTGTGGAATGTGTAATGGCAAAGCCGAGCAACAGTTACTCAGAAAAGTTACGTAGTATCAGTAATTCTGCCATTAGGGGCGTTTGTGTGTGTGTGTGTGTGTGTGTGTGTGTGTGTGTGTGTGTGTGTTCTTACCTAATTGTTCTTACCTAATTGTATCTTTACAGGAATGAGTCAAGCTCGTACTGTCCCGTGTCTTAAACCATTTTTATAGTACATATCCTTAAATCTGTGAATTCTTTTGGCACACACTATTTCATTCGGTAGTGCATTCCACTGATCAATTGCTCTATTTGTGAAACTAAATTTCCTTACATCTTTATCGCCTCTCTTATTATGCAGTTTTTTGCAGTGTCCTCTTGCTGATGCATCCCCATAGGTTATGTAATCATTTATGTCTATTATCTCCTTCCCTGATGTGCATTTATATAGCATAATCATGTCACTTTTTTTCCTTCTCTCCTGTAGTGTCGGTAGATTCAGTTTTTCTAGCCTTTCTTCGTAGCTTAGGTCCCTTAAGCGTGGTACCCATCTTGTAACTGCCCTTTGAACTATTTCAATCTTGTCTATGTGTTTTTTGAGATGAGGACTCCAGACTACTGATGCATATTCCAAGGTTGGTCTGATGAATGATGTTATTATCTTTCTTAGCATGTCTTCATTTATGTATGTGAATGCTATTCTCATATTTGCAAGCAGTGTATACATGTTCCGTACCTTCTCACTGATGTGGTCAGCCGGAGATAGTCTGTTATTGATAATTACACCTAGGTCCTTCTCTCTTTCTGATGTGTGCAGGGTTTTATTTCCTAACTTGTAATCCCAATCAGGTCTTTTTCCACTTTTTTTACTTGATTACATGACACTTGTCCCCATTGAATTGCATTTGCTATGTATTGCTCCATTCATGAAGTTTATTTAATTCTTCTTGTAGCTCTTTACAAGAGTCTGTGTTAGTAATTCTCCTTTGCATTTTTGCATCATCAGCAAACATATTTAGATAGCTTTCATTTCCAGTGTTACTGTCTATATCATTTATATACACTAAAAACATAATTGGTGCCAGCATTGAGCCCTGTGGAACTCCGCTAGTCACTTCTCTCCATGATGAATAATTTCCCCTTAGTACTGTTCTGATTTCTCTTTTCCTGAGAAAATTTTGCATCCAACAATACAGTTTGCCTCGAATTCCTCCTTGATGGTACAGTTTCCATAAAAGTCGTTGGTGCGGTACTCTGTCAAATGCTTTCTTGAAATCGAAATAGATACTGTCCACCCATCCTTCTCTTTTCTGTAATGTGTCTGTTACTCTGTCATAGTAGCTCAACAGATTAGTAACATATGATTTTCCTTTTCTGAAACCAAACTGTTTTTCTGTTATCATATTGTGTCCTTCTAGATGATTTACCCAGACTTTTCTTATAAGCTTTTCTAATACCTTGCTTACAACACTGGTTAGTGATACTGGTCGGTAGTTGAGTGGATTTTGTCTATTTCCTTTTTTGAATAAGGTAACAATGTTTGCTTTCTTCCAAATATCAAGTAGTTTACCTTGTCTCAAGGATTTCTTGAAAATTAAGGGTAATGGTTTACTTAACTCCATTGCACATTTATGTAGCACCCTGCATGAAATGTCATCAGGACCGTTTGCCTTTCCTTTGTTTAATTTACTTAACTCCTTCTGTATTTCTTTTTCTGATATTTGTATATCTAGTAGTATGTGTGGGCATGCATGTTCCACATAATCCCTCTCAAATTTTTTTTCTTCTGTAAAAACTGATTGGAAATTCTTATTTAGTGCTTCAAAAATATCCTTCTCTTGTGTATAGGTGATTTCCTTATCCGTAATGGATTGTATTTTATCTTTTACTTTGGTTTTGCTTCTGATGCAACTGTATAATAGCTTCGGTTGATCACTACTTTTATTTATGATGTCCTCAAACTGTTCTGGGCTTCCCTCCTTATTCTTGTATAATCGTTTCTTGCCTGTTTATAGTTGTTATATGCCCTTTCACTATTGTGTCTTCTGTATCTATTCCACAACACATCTCTTTTTTCTTTTGATTTTTTACATTCTGTATTGAACCATTTCTTTTTTTTCTTTTCTGCTTCTTTGTGCTGTGGAATTACTTTTCTGGACTCCTATTTCATAAAGTTCATAGAATTTTATATATATAGCATTTAAATCTTGTCCTATAAGCTCCTTTTCCCAATCAGTTTCTAAGAAGTACTTTTTTTTGGTCATGATAGTTTCCCTTTTTATAGTTTAGTCTTATTTTGTAACTTTCATTACTGTTAACTATGTCATATGCAGTCCTGAAGTTGCAATTTAGTATTGCATGGTCGCTTTTGCCAAATGGAGGGTGGTATATTAAATTGTCAATATCGTTTTCTTGCCTAGTAAATATAAAATCTAGCATTGAGGGTACATCGAGTCCTCTTTTTCTGGTGCTTTCCCTTACATGTTGCGTTAGGAAAAACTCCTGCACGAGATCCAGGAGCTTTTGGTCCCAACAGCTTTCTTGGCTTATTATATCTAGAGTATTCCAATTTATATTTGTATTAAAATCTCCAGTTAGTATAATTCTTTCCAATTTCTCTTCCATTCTATGTAGTAATGCTCTTAAACTCTGAATTGTACTCTCTGCCAGATCCTCATATTCGCCTCTTTCCCATGTGTTTGATCTAGGTGGCATGTAGAAATTGGCTACAATTACTTTCCCTTCAGATGTATTGATCTGTACTGCAATCAGTTCTACTTGTGAGGGTGAATCTAGTTCTATTTCTTTGACTTTTAGATTTTTCTTTGTTAATATTATAATTCCTCCTCCTTTTTTTAAGTTCCTTTCTCTTCTCCATATATTGTCTTCCTCTAAGTTTAGGATGTCATTTGATATCCTTGGTGTTAATTTTGTTTCAGTTAGGCATATTATATGTGGGTCATTTTCTCTGATGTAATCGTCCATCTCTAATAATTTAGATACCATTCCATCCACATTTGAGTACATCAACTTAATCATCTTATTTATATACTTATCATGACATGGTTCTACTACCTTCCTCCTTTTTATTCCCTCCTATTTATGTACCACTTTCGTACCTGCAATCCAGTTACTCTGTTAAAAAATGTATTCTTCTCCTCCTCTGATCTTCCCTCATTTTTTGTTTTTGCTTCCTTCCTCTTCTCTTTCAGTAATTCCAGTTCCTCTTGTGTTAGGTATCTTTTTATCCATACATTTTTGAACTCCTCTTTTTCCATAAGATTCTTTTCATTTTTTAGTATCTCCTCGACAGTGTTTACATTCTAGAAGGTTACCTTTAGTGGCCTTGACGTGTTTCGCTCATATTTCCCTAACCTTTTGTGTCCCTCTATGTCTTTATTACAGATTTCCTCTGATACTTCCTTCAATATGCTCATTACATTTGCCATCTCCTTTTTGTCTCTCGAGATCTTGTTTCTTACTTCTTCCTCTTCTATACCAGTGATTAGAGATGTTAATATCTGCTGAATCTCTGACTAATTTAGGGTTGTTTTGGATTATTCTTTTCACTTCCTTTTTAATGTTTTTTTCTTCCACCCTTGTTTCTAAGTCTTTCATTACTTTCACCATTTCAGCATATGTGGTTTCCACATCATTTTTGTAGCTTTGCACAGCTTCATTCACCTGTGTTATCTTCTCCTCAGTATCACTGCTCTGATCTATCAGATTGCTTGCTTGCCTAATTGTCTCTGTATCATTTTTGAACACTTCCATAATACTTTCGTGGTTGACTACTGTACTTGCTATTTCACTAATTTTCCTCCTAAGTGAACCCACTTCTACTGTCAGCTCATCTTTTGTTGTGTCTTTCTTGTTGACTTCCTTTCCTAATTTTTCTATTTCTTCCTTTTGCAAGTGCATCTGTTTCTTAATTTTATCCATCTCATTCTGAAAAGCCATCTCTAGTCTGTTTACTCGTTCCACCAGTTTATTGTGAGACTCCATTTCAACCGGTTCTTGGTAGAAATCATCATCCTGCTTTCTTCCTTTATCCCTTTTCTTTTCCAAATTTGCTTTACTGAAGTAGGTGGCCATCATGCAGTGCTAAGTGTGTGTGTGTGTGTGTGTGTGTGTGTGTGTGTGTGTGTGTGTGTGTGTGTGTGTGTGTGTTAATTTCAGATTATTGGAGAAACCAAAGTGAGGTCGAAGGACTCGTTAGTGTAAGTCACCGGGTCGGTCAGGATCACTTGATGGTCGTAATCATCAGCTTTTACCCTCCCGGAAGGGAGCTGAGAGCTCATATAGTCCGATCTAAGGGCAAGGCTGTGACCTTCACACACGCACACACCCGTCCCCTTGCTCAAGGGGGACAGTAACCACCCTCTTCGTCAGTGAAACTTTTCGCAACCTGAGCGAGGCGCTAACTCCCGTCCACTAGTTGGCAAGCGAGAGCGTTACCACTGCACCAGCGAGTGTGTGTGTGTGTGTGTGTGTGTGTGTGTGTGTGTGTGTGTGTGTGTGTGTTAATTTCAGAGTATTGGAGAAACCAAAGTGAGGTCGAAGGACTCGTTAGTGTGTGTGTGTGTGTGTGTGTGTGTGTGTGTGTGTGTGTGTGTGTGTGTGTGTGTGTGTGTTCTTACCTAATTGTACCTAATTGTATCTTTACAGGAATGAGTCAAGCTCGTACTGTCCCGTGTCTTAAACCATATTTATCGTACATATCCTTAAATTTGTGAATTGTTTTGGCACACACTATTTCATTCGGTAGTGCATTTCATTGATCAATTGCTCTGTTTGGGAAACTGAATTTCCTTACGTCTTTATCACCTCTCTTCTTATGCAATTTTTTGCAGTGTCCTCTTGCTGATGCTTCTCCATATGTTAAGTAAGCATTTATGTCTATTTTCTCCTTTCCTGATATGCATTTATATAGCATTATCATGTCACCTCTTTTCCTTCTCTCCTGTAGTGTTGGTAGATTCAGTTTATTTAGTCTTTCTTCGTAGCTTAGGTCCCTAAAGCTTGGTATCCATCTTGTAGCGGCCCTTTGAACTTTTTCAATCTTGTCTATGTGCTTTTTGAGATGAGGACTCCAGACTACTGATGCATATTCCAGGGTTGGTCTAATGAATGATGTTATTATCCTTCTTAGCATGTCTTCATTTATGTATGTGAATGCTATTCTCATATTTGCAAGCAGTGTATACATGTTCCGTACCTTCTCGCTGATGTGGTCAGCCGGAGATAGTCTGTTATTGATAATCACACCTAGGTCTTTCTCTCTTTCTGATGTGTATAGGGTTTTATTTCCTAACTTATAATCCCAATCAGGTCTTTTTCCACTTTTACCAAACTTGATTACATGACACTTGTCCACATTGAATTCCATTTGCCATGTACTACTCCATTCATGAAGTTTATTTAATTCTTCTTGTAGCTCTTTACAAGAGTCTGTGTTAGTAATTCTCCTTTGTATTTTTGTATCATCTGCAAACATATTCAGATAGCTCTCATTTCCAGTGTTACTGTTTATATCATTTATATACACTAAAAACATGATTGGTGCCAGCACTGAACCCTGTGGTACTCCACTAGTAACTTCTTTCCATGATGAGTAGTTTCCTCTTAGTACTGTCCTCATTTCTCTTTTTATGAGAAAGTCTTGCATCCAACAAAACAGTTTGCCTCGAATTCCTCCTTGATGGTACAGTTTCCATAAAAGTCTTTGGTGTGGTACTGTGTCAAAAGCTTTCTTGAAATCTAAATAGATACTGTCCACCCATCCTTCCCTTTCCTGTATTGTGTTTGTTACTCTGTCATAGTAGCTCAACAGATTAGTAACACATGATTTTCCTTTTCTGAAACCAAACTGTCTTTCTGTTATCATACTGTGTTCTTCTAGATGATTTACCCAAGCTTTTCTTATAAGTTTTTCTAATACCTTGCTTACAACACTGGTCAGTGATACTGGTCGGTAGTTGAGTGGATTTTGTCTATTTCCTTTTTTGAATAAGGGGACAATATTTGCTTTTTTCCAAATATCAGGTAGTTTACCTTGACTCAAGGATTTCTTGAAAATTAAAAATAATGGTTTACATAACTCCTTTGCACATTCTCGTAATACCGAACATGAAATTTCGTCAGGACCACTTGCTTTTCCTCTGTCTAATCTACTTAACTCCTCCTGTATTACTTTTTCTGCTAGTTTTCTGGTAGTTTGTGTGGACATGCGTGTTCCACATAGTCCCTCTCAAAATTTTTTTCTTCTGTAAAAACTAATTGGAAATTCTTATTTAGTGCTTCACAAATATCTTTCTCTTGTGTATAAGTGATTCCCTCGTCCGTAATGGATTGTATTATATCTTTTACTTTAGTTTTGCTTCTGATATAACAGCTTTGGTTGATCACTACTTTTATTTATTATATCCTCCTCAAACTGTTTTTGGACTTCCCTCCTTATTCTTGTATAGTCGTTTCTTGCCTGTTTGTAATTATTATACGCCTTTTCACTATTGTGTCTTCTGTATATATTCCACAACAAATCTCTTCTTTCTTTTGATTTTTTACATTCTGTATTGAACCATTTCTGTATTTTCTTATCTGCTTCTTTGTGCTGTGGGATGTACTTCTGGACTCCTATTTTATAAAATTCACAAAATTTTTTATATACAGCATTTAAATCTTGTCCTCTAAGCTCATTTTCCCAATCTACTTCTAAGAAATACTTCTTTAGGTCTTGATAATTTCCCTTTTTATAGTTTAGGCTCTTTTTGTAACTATCATTGCTGTTTACTATGTCATATGCTATCCTGAAGTTATAATTTAGTACTGCATGATCGCTTTTGCCGAGTGGAGGGTGATATATTAAACTGTCAATATCATTTTCTTGCCTTATAAAGATTAGATCTAGCACTGAAGGTACATCAAGTCCTCTTTTTCTGGTGGTTTCCCTCACATGTTGCGTTAAGAAAAACTCTTGTACGAGATCCAGGAGCTTTTGGTCCCAACAGCTTTCTTGGCTATTTATATCTAGAGTATTCCAATTTATATTTGTATTGAAGTCCCCAGTTAGTATAATTCTTTCCGATTTCTCTTCCATTTTATGTAGCAATGATCTTACACTCTGAATTGTACTCTCTGTCAGGTCCTCATATTCGTCTCTTTCCCATGTGTTTGATCTGGGTGGCATGTACAAATTGGCTACAATTACTTTACCTTCAGATGTGTCGATCTCTACTGCAATCAGTTCTACTTGTGATGGTATATCTAGTTTTATTTCCTTGACTTTTAGATTTTTCTTAGTTAATATTATAATTCCTCCTCCTTTTTTTTAAATATCTGTCTCTTCTCCATATATTGTATTCCTCTAAGTTTAGTATGTCATTTGATATCCTTGGTATTAATTTTGTTTCAGTTAGGCATATTATTTGTGGTTCATTTTCTCTGACATAATCATTCATCTCTAGTAATTTAGATACCATTCCATCCACATTTGAGTACATCAATTTTATCATCTTGTTTATATACTTGTCATGACATGATTCTACTACCTTCCTCCTTTTTCTTCCATCCTGTTTGTGTACCACTTTCGTACCTGCAATCCTATTACTTTGTAAAAAAATTTCTTCTTCTCCTCTTCTGATCTTCCCCCATTTTTTGTTTTTGCTTCCTCCCTTTTCCCTTTCAGTAATTCCAGTTCCTCTTGTGTTAGGCATCTTTTTATCCATACATTTTTGAACTTCTCTTTTTCCTTAAGATTCTTTGCATTTTTTAGTATCTCTTCCACAGTGTTTACACTCTGGAAAGTCACCTTTAGAGGTCTTGTCTTGCTTTACTCGTATTTCCCTAACCTTTTGTGTTCCTCTATGTCTTTACTACAGATTTCCTCTGATGTGTGTGTGTGTGTGTGTGTGTGTGTGTGTGTGTGTGTGTGTGTGTGTGTGTGTGTGTGTGTGTGTGTGTGTGTGTGTGTGCGTGTGTGTGTGTTAATTTCAGGGTTTTGGAGAAACCAAAGCGAGGTCGAAGGACTTGTTAGTGTGTGTGTGTGTGTGTGTGTGTGTGTGTGTGTGTGTGTGTGTGTGTGTACTTTGACTTTCAAAGCTCTTTAGCCCAATTAAATGTCCAGAAATTCTATCAGCACTAAATCAATGAAAATATTCTAAACTAGAATATTAGCTAAAAAACTCATCCTCCCTCTTCCTACCCCATACACCCTCCCTTTCCATTCCCCATACGCCTTCCTTCTCCCTTCTCCATACTGTACACCCTCGCTCTCCCTTCCCCATACACCCTCCCTCTCCCTTCCCCATACACTCTCCCTATCCCTTCCCCATATGCTCTTCCTCTCCCTTCCACATACACTCTCCCTCTCCCTTCCACATACACTCTCCCTCTCCCTACCCCATACACTCTCCCTCTCCCTTCCTCATTCCTCTCCCTTCCACATACACTCTCCCTCTCCCTACCCCATACACTCTCCCTCTCCCTTCCTCATATACCCTCCCTCACCCTTCACCGTACTCTCTCCCTTTCCCTGCCCCATACACCCTCTCATGTCACTCACCACACTGCTATCTCAACACTCTCTTTTTCCCTCTGTTTCCGTAGTTTTACTGTGACCCACTCCTTTAATTTAAAAATCTCTCTCTCTCTCTCTCTCTCTCTCTCTCTCTCTCTCTCTCTCTCTCTCTCTCTCTCTCTCTCTCTCTCTCAGTGTAAAGATTCTTTATCTCTTCTCTCTATCACTCCTTTTCCTCCTCCTCTCCCTCCTCCTCCTCCTCCTTTCCTCACGCTAATCCCCAGGAGCAAATTTACATGGAGGATAATGATGCTGCAGCTTCAGGTCTCGGACTAGTGGGGGCCTTTGTAAGCAAATGAATATAGAAAAAGAAAGAAAAGAAAAAAGAGAATGACTATCAGTAATGTTTTCAGAATGTGGCAGCCACAATATTGCGGCAAAATTCTTCTGACATTGAAAGTACAGAATAATTCAGAGGTAATTGTATTACACAGTGCTGCAAAGTATATAATATAACGTGCATGCTGCGTCTACTCCCTCGAGATGTTTAGTTTTTTTTACGCTAATGTTTTATGTTTTGTGATGTGACGTGTTAATAGCTTACTAATGCATGAAAATATTTATGTGTGTTAACATGTATGCAGTTATGTATGTATATATTTATGAATGGAGGACACCTATAATCTGGTGTGTGGATTATTTTATTTATTAATTTGCTCTTCCTTCCTCTGTTCAGCCATTTAAAAAAAAAAAAAAAAAAAAAAAGCCTCATAACAGAAATAGCCCCTGGCCCCAAGTACTCCTGGTCCGCACCTCTCCCCTCCCCCAATCCCACCTGCCTGGCGATGGGGGTCGTGGTGATGGGGGTTCAATGGGGGGGGGGTCTGTTACTGTGGGCCGAGAGGCGGGAAATCCCATCGTCCCCTGAAGGTAGAAAAGGTCGGAATGTCTGTAGGTAGGTGGGCAAATAAGGGAGTTGAATTTGCCAGATAAGTATGTATGCATAAATTTACGTAGGTAGGTAGGTAGGTAAGCAGGTATGCCTATAGGTAAGTATATAGGTAGATGTGCAGGTAGGTGTATTGACTTGCAGTTAGATAGGTAAGTAAGTAAGTAGGTTGAGAGGTAAATGGTAGGTAGGCAGTTGAGTAGGTTGAAAGTAATAGGTACATGGGTGGCGAGGTGGGTTGAACATGGTAGCTAAGTAGGTAGGAGGTAGGTTGACAAGGTGGGTAGAAAGGCTGGGGAATTGGCAGATGTGTAGATAGGCTGACAGGTAGGTAGTTAGGAAATAAGCAGATGAACTGTTAGGTAAGTGGGTGAAATGCAGGTAAGTAGGTAGGTGGGTGGGATGAAATGTTGCCTGGCAGAAAGCACAGTTTTGGTGGGTGGATGGATAGAAGGAGAAAGGAGTGGTTGGGTAGGCCACTAGATAGAAAGATAGGCAAAAAAGTACATCGTAGAGAGACCTTGGGTTCTCATAAAGGGAGAAGGGAACGGGGGTAGGAGAACCAGTGCCGGTATAAGGTTTAAGTGCGATGGAGAAAAGTAGCAGGGCAGGGGATAAGAATGATAATGGAGACTCATTTTCTATGAATTAACATACATTTCGACAACATTTCCTCACCTTTTTATTCCGCATGTTACACCTTACTGTTTTCTTGTATACTTCTGATGAAAAATATGTTCTATCTATCTATCTATCTATTGTCAGACGCCTTAATCCCTTATACGGGGTGGCCACAAACAAATCGCCTCCACGTCACCCTGTCCCCCACCATTTCACTCCCCTGCTCCCAATTCACACCCCCTTTTCTCATATACCTCTCCACTCCATTCCTCCATCTCATCCTTGGCCTTCCCCTCCCTCTCTCCCCTTCCACCTCACTCACATATTCTCTCCTCGTCAGTCTCCCACTCTCCATCCTCTCCACATGGCCAAACCACCGCAGTGTGTTTCTCATAATGCTTCCTATCACATCCACATCCACACCACAACGCTCCTTCACATCCTCATGTGTCAGTCTGTCTCTCCATGTGACTCCACAGGCTCCTCTCAAATTTCCACTCCTCTCACTCTTGCTTTGTGTCCCTCCAACAACGTCCAAGCTTCACTTCCATACGTCAGAGTTGGAATCACAATACTGTCATATAATAACTTTTTCACTTCCATGCTCACTTCCCTGTTTCTTATCACTGCCTTGAAGGAACCATCAGCCTTTCTTCTTGTTGTACCCTTTCAAGCACTTCACCCTCCAAACTTAAATATATGTATTTTAAAAATATGTTGATACCAAAAAATACAAATAATACAAGAGAAATTATGGTGCAATATACACAGTAGGTCACTGTGAAAGACATGTTTTAACTTCCCTAAGTCAACTATACGCAACAAGGAGAGTTTGTTACACCTTTTCCTCAGCGATTTATTTTGCCTGCTACATCTTGATACCAGCTGGTATGTTACTGACGGAAACACACTAGAGAAAATTAAAGTGTAATATGAAAAGTAAATAAATAAATAAATAATTGCTAAGATAGAAATGCTACCAAATTTCCGAGACCAACGATGTCTCATTTTACCCACAGTGCATCTGCCGAGCCGAATGCCCGAGGATAAGAACAAAACTGGATTCCTTAGGACCTATTAGCTAAAAGGTAAGGTGCTGCATGAGTTACTTCTTATAAGGAACTAATTACAAATTCTATTATCTTCGCAGTAAAGACAGTATCTAAATATGACATAAATCATCCCTCTGAATAATAATGGCACTGTAAGACAGGACAGATAAAATTATGTTTATAAGGAAACTGGGTGAGTTGCTAATAAAAATGATAATGTTTTGTTCACACGGACAATGGCAGACGTAAATGAAGGGTGAGAGTGTTGGCTTGTAAAGCTGCTCTTGTCAGGTTAACACTGTCAGACATTATTATTATTATTATTATTATTATACCAGAAATGTGGGGAGAGCGTTGAAGGAATATGACGTGGGAAGAGGGAGGAAAATAGGAAGGGAATGTCAAAGCACAGGAAGATAAAGCTGAACCAACTGCCAAAATTTGCTTACGCTGTTCCGAAACCGTGTCCGAACTTAATGAGATTTTGCTAAGCTAATCAACAGTTATCAGATAGGTTAGAATCCCGCTTCATTTCTTCGGAATCGGAACACTACACTCGTACTATAACGGAATTACTGGTTGGACAGGTAGGCGAGTATGCAGGTCTACAAAGGAGTACAATGAAAAGGAAACAGGAACAGATTTGTTGGTTCTTTCGTGACTGTCTGTAAAATGATTAATCCTGAAATCTTGCCGCACACCTTTTTTAGTTTTTTAACAACAGAACAGAAGGAAAAGCAAATGAATAAAAAAATAATCCATACACCAAATTACGGGTGTCCTCCATTCATAAAAAATCTGTAACAGTTTCACTGGAACAGATGCAGGTTGCGTCAGGGGAGAAACAGTTGTGGGGGAAGCGAGTTCCAAAAAGGTGCAGTTTGGGGAATAAAAGATTTCTGATAGGCGGAAGTTCTGCAATATGGCAGTGTGACAATGACTGCTTAAAATAAAAAAAAATCTGTTTGAATATGTTCTGGGTGTTATTTATATTCATTTTTACCACAAGTGACGTGCTTTATGGTCTTTGCCCTCCTTCTACCCCCATCACTGATGGATGAACTGGGGGGAATCCAGGGTTTGGGATGGGCGGGGAAACGAGTGAATTTACCGAAAATTATAACTTATAGTACACCGCTGTGAAAAAAGTACCGTAGAGAGCTTTTCGCTCTGACGAAATGAAATAATGAACAAGAAAAACCGTGTCATGTGTGACGAACGTTCATTGTTATCCGGTAAAATAACAGGGTGAAGGTGGGTAGGAGCAGGGATGGATCCAGGGGGGGGATGGGGGGATGCATCACCCCCCCCCCTCCGGCCATGCATCATTGAATAAAGAGGCAATTTCAACATTGAAATATCAGTATGTCGCGTCAAGTCTTTGGTTGAATCAGCGAATCAGACCCCCCCACCGAAAATTCCTGGATCCACCCCCGGGTAGGAGGTAAAGAGGTGGGTGCGCCATGCGACTTGTGGGCAGGCCAGCAGGTAGAGGGAATGCAGGTGGGGTCAGGTAAAGATCTGGAGGCAGGTGGGGCCAGATACAGATTAGGCGGCAGGTGTTGTATTTATAGCTTATTCTTTCTGTTACCAGGCTATTTTACTCATCTTAAAGGTGAGTATTTGCAGGGAAAGGGTTAATAAATGCCACGATTATTTCTTCCAGATAGAAAAGTTGACTTTAAATTGGATATCACTGCCTCAAGATCGCAGGAGTAAGATAAAAAAAAAAAGTCACCGAACTGAAGAGGCTAAAGATAAGGTCTCGAGATCAAGATGGGCTGTGGGTCTGTATTTATCAATGATCTTAACTAATCTCCAGGGTAAATAAGCCTCCATAGCAGTTTATTGTCAGTAGGCTAGTTGTTTCGTTTTTCATATTTTTCACTAATATTCTTTCTATGAATATAGTTTGGTTGTAAAGTGTATGGTAGCCTACATGTGCGATTGTTGTTTTTGTCCCGAATTCATCTAAACGTGAACCATGTGAAATACTGGATGAAACTGCTCTATTATGCAGTCCACCATCCTCCTTTCGGGGGACAGGGAAGGAGTCAAAGGACACTGTATAACCGGGAACGATCATATTGGTGCCAAGTCGTGGATGTACTGCCACCGCATGAAGGAGGCCCTCTCTACCGCCACCTGTAAGAGTGAAGACTAAAGCATAAGGCAGGACAATTTTGTCGTCTACCTTAATAACCCTCGCCATTATTTGGGAGGTACACCATCAGACCGGGTGGCAGGCATGCATGTGGAGGGCAGGCACGGTAAGGTACAAACTTGGAGGCAGGTGGGGTCCCTGGGGAGTTGTTCAAAAGGCCGAGTCCCGAGATCAGGACGGGCCAAGAGATGTAAACATTTCCAGCACTCCGACGGTGACTCTCACATTAGGACCAAGACTCCTACATTCTTTGTTTTGTTTCATTGTGTACCCGGGGCTGCTGTCACAAGAATCACAGGTAACTTGTGCCTTCAGTTATTACCATAACACCTTCTCTACATCATGACATTCCCCTCTGCCTCTGCCACTGTGTTGCACGTACAATCATAGTTGCCATCCCTCGTCACCATTTCCCCTGCCATACTCTACTCACTCACGTCTTCCCAGTAACTAATTATATTATGCCTTCTCTACAAACATCACGCTTATCATTATCATTAACACTCTTTCCCTAGTTTAACCACAACTGTCATGTTAGTATTAGTCTTCCAGGAGGTTCCACCTCCAGTGAGCATTTACGGCAATCACATGACGCCTGTGTAACCAGCTAACACGTCGTCCCTGCTTTTATTATCACATTCTCCGGAATCACTGTTACCGTAATGCTTTTTTAGTGACGGCTGCCTTCCCCGTCTGTCACAGTTACCGCTTCCGTATTATAATTTTAATAATTTTTCAACAGCCATACCATGTATTTGTTTCATCGTCACTGCATACCTTTATTACATCATCCCATCATTATTCTTGTTTAATATATTATACTCATATTACTCATAGTTGTAATTCACCGGGTCGGTCAGGATCACTTGATAGTCGTGATCGTCAGCTTTTACCCTCCCGGAAGGGAGCTGAGAGCTCATCTAGTCCGATCTAAGGGCAAGGGTGTGACCTTTACACACGCACACACCCGTCCCCTTGCTCAAGGGGGGCAGTAACCACCCACTTCGTCAGTGAAACTTTTCGCAACATGAGCGAGGCGCGAACTCCCGCCTACCAGATGGCAAGCGAGAACGCTACCACTGCGCCAGCGAGCGGTGTGTGTGTGTGTGTGTGTGTGTGTGTGTGTGTGTGTGTGTGAAACCAAACGAGAACGGATTTCAATTAAACTTGGCAGGGTTGTCGCAAATGCGTCAGAGATGGACCCGTTTCAGTTTCTTGTCGATTAAAAATGTCTAAAGGGGTGTTTTGACTTCTAATTGATCCCATTCGTTTTACATTATGAAGAATGTATCGGGCATTTTTCGTGGTGTTTCGTGCGTCGACGTATAAATCACTGGTTGCCAGCAAAACGAAGCGCTGTCCAGAAATGGGTCCTACTCGAAGAAGTGCTAAGCGGCCCGATAGGTCCGCGAAGTGTTCGTTACTTCTGTACAGCCACCACATTAACAGTTTCACTAACACATTATAAATTGTATCTTTAATTTCAGCTCCAGCTGCCGTCATACAGAATTCCATTGTCACCATTACACACCACCTATATATACCATTTTATTACCTCTGACTCATGGATAAAATTGTATACACCCGCGAATTGAAACTGTGTTCACTATGAGGATACAACAGGGTACCTTTTCCAAGGTCTGATGATACTCTGCTGTACTTATCACTGGACCTTTTTTTTTTTTTTTTTTTTTTTTTTTTTTTTTTTTTATATATATAACCCTACCCTCCTGTTATTCCACTCTACCTCATCCCCAACCTCCATCACAGTTGGTACGATCAACGACAAAAATTTGCCTACTGTTCAGTCTGTTTTCCCCTTCTGACGCATCATGTCAAAGAGAATCATTTGTGAGCTGAGAAATATACCAAGCCTGTCTCACCTTAGGCGTGTCAGTCAGCAGTAACACCTTGGAAATGGAAGAAGTGAAGCATTAGACGAACTTTTGCCTCCTGCTGTACCACCACACTTCCAGATAACCACAGTTTCCTCCACTGAAATAACCAAATCTTTATAGTTCCCAGCATATCCATTAATTTATCAACTACTAATGATTTATCCAACATTGCATAAAATCGTTTGAATATATTGAGTGAAATATAAAAACTTTAGAATGCCGAACGATTTAATGAAAACCTAATATTTTTAACCTTGTACAGCAAGTGGTCTCCAGAGGTAAGCAAAATCGTCTGGCGTAGCAAGAATTGAATCTAACGGCCGTCATCGTACTGAAGGAGTTAACGGTTGAATTTCTTTAGTGTATTAGTGCTTTCATTTGGGTCTCTTTCTCATTTGCATTTACTTATTCATTTTCATTTGTATTCATTTAATTGTATATTTAACCATTTTTTGCATAAAGCACCTTACTATTCTTCTGTGTGCTCTTCGTGTCTTTTTAATCCATCTCATGGTCGGAACAGCTTTGGTACTGTATTGTATCCCAGCTAACGCCAGGCGATTTTTCCAGCTGAGTGTGAGCATAGGAGTCTAAGAGTATTAATGCAGACAGAGTTGCATCAGTATCATACACAAGGATACTAAAGTGTAATAGACAAAATAAATGAATGAATAAATAAATGAAATCTCCAAAGCTAAAGGAGAATACGACCCATTATTACCACTAGTAAACCGCCGCCACAAACCACACGTCAACCACCCCACTTACCACAGCGACCGAAGGACTTCCAAACAACACACAACAATTTGACAGTTACCATCATTATTACCACGCCGCACCTGCATGAATGCTATACTGTACCGCAATGACCTTCAGCGCATCCACCTCCACCACACCAATAATATACCGCAACCACACTCTGTCATAGTCCCCCTCCGCTTCAGCCATACGTTACCACAGCCACATCTGAATATGAGGCCGGAACATGCCCGGCTCAGGGATGATGGACGCCCCTGCCCTGCATAGTCCTGGGTCATCCTTGGACAAGGTGTAGCGCCCGTTATCCCACCAAAAAAGTAGTAGATGGGTAGTTACCATCGTCCCGGTGTTGCCATGGGAGTGACATAGGACTAAAGGCCCGGTGTCTTGCCTGGCATAACACTCTCAGGCGGGGAACTCAACCAAATAGGCAATATTCTCGCTGAGATTGCAACTAATACACATCTCCCGCACGCTGCTCAGACAGCTATTGATACATATCTCCAGTACACAGCTTATCCTTTTGGGAACTATGCCATCTCCATTTTCCCTTCCCCTCGCCATGAGGGAGGATCCTTTTCCGACCCAGGCGAGGCACTGTTTGCCACAGGAAGACACCGGCCTGTTTGTGGTCGATGGGTCTGCTCGGCCAGACTGAGTGGGATAGAGCAACAGCAACCATAGCCACCGCCACAACCACACTCCACCACAGAGACAGTTTACCACAATCACAAGCCACAACCATATTACACTAAAAACATAGTCACAATCAGATAATACCACCACCAACGACACACCACACAACGGTACACCACAACAACCACACTACACCACCACAACATTAATATGCAACCACAACTACATTTCACCACCACAGCCACACTACACCACAACCACACTACACCACCACAACTGCACTGCACCACCACAATGCACTGCACCACAACAATGCACTGCACCACCACAACTACACTGCACCACCACAACTGCACTGCACCACCACACCCACACTCCGTAAACGAAGAAGGAATGATGTCAGCCGCTCTTTTGTTTGGTAATTCTTTAACCTTCAGAATAGTTCCTGATGGTGGAAAACAGCTTACCCATTTTTTAATAGGGGGATAAATCTGATGCGTCGAATTATCGTCTGATAAGTTTAACATCAGTAATAGGAAAAATATTAGTAAGTTATAGCAGGTAAAATAAGTTTCCACCAAAATCATCATGGATTCATGCAAAGTCGATCCTGCCTTAAAATCTTCTCTGACGTCTGTGAAGCGGTAGACAGCGATACTGTTTGAGATATTATTTATCTTGATTTTAGCAAAGCTCTTAACAGGGTTCCCCACGAGAGGTTAATTAGGAGGGTTCGATCACTATCTATCTATCTATCTATAGCCAGACAACCTAATTCTGCAAAGGGTGGCCACAGACAAAACGCCTCCAAGTCGCTCTGTCACCCACCATTTAACTACCCTCCCCCCAACTCACCCCCCCTCCCTCATATACCTCTCAACTCCATCCCTCCACCTCATCCTCGGTCTACCCCTCCCTCTCCCTCCCTCCACCTCACCTACATACACCCTCTTAGTCAGTCTTTCATTCTCCATTCTCTCCACATGTCCAAACCACCTCAGTGTATTTCTCCTAATCTTCTCAACCACATCCACATCCACCCCACAACGTTCCTTCACTTTTTCATTCGTCAACCTGTCCCTCCATGTCACTCCACATGCTCCTTTCAAGTAACTCATTTCCACTTCTCTCACTCTTGACTTGTTCCCCTCTTACAAGGTCCACGCCTCGCTTCCATACGTCATGGTAGGGATCACAGTACTGTCATGCAGTGACTTCTTAACTTCCATACTCACCTCCCTATTTCTCATCACTGCTTTCAGTGAACCAACAGCCTTCCTTCCCTGCTGTACCCTTTCACGCACTTCATCCCCCAAAGGTCCATCCTTACTCATCACACTACCCAAGTACTTGAATGCACTCACATTCTCCACATCCTCACCATCCAACCTCATTGTACATTCTGTGACTTCATTCCTCTCAAACACCATAACTTTACTTTTGTTTACATTAACTTTCAGCTTCCTCCTCCTACACACTGTCCCAAACTCATTCACCAAACCTTGCAACTCCCATTCATCTTCACTCAACAATGCCGTATCATCAGCAAACAGCAACACCGGAATCTTCCAAATCTCACCCTCATTCATTAGAGCCACCCCCACATCCACTGCCCTACCTTGCACCTCCTTTACAACCCCATCCATGTATATATTAAACAGCCATGGAGACATCACACAATCCTGTTTCAGTCCCACATTGAGATCAGAGAACCCACTCAGCTCACCATCCACTCGCACAGTAGCCCTAGCTCCTTCGTACATACTTTTCACAGCACTCAACAGTTTCCCCTCCACTCCATATATTCTTAATACCTTCCACATACCTTGCCTATCTATTCTGTCATAAGCTTTCTCCAAGTCCATGAAGGCAGCATACACTTTCTTTCCCTTCTCTAGATACTTCTCCACTAAACATCTTAGAACAATATCTGATCTACACACCCTTTTCCCTTCCTAAATCCCCCTTGTTCTTCTCCGACTAGCTCCTGTCATATGCCTAACCCTATCAATGAGTATTCTACCATATATTTTACCAGTCACACTAAGAAGGCAAATACCCCTATGGTTACCACATACTTCTCTCTCCCCTTTTCCTTTGTATAAAGGAACAGTTATACCTGATTTCCAGTCCTCTGGAACCCTTCCCTCTTCCCAAGCCAACCTACACAACTTCCATATCCACTCCACAACAATCTCACCCCCATACCTCAGCATTTCACGAAACACTCCATCAATTCCTGGGGCCTTTCCCAACCTGATCTTCTTCATTGCTTCCACTACTTCCGCCCTACTGATCTCTTCTTCCCTCCTCTCATCTCTTCTTCTCCCAGCCATTCCCCAACCACTTATACTCGCACTGCTCTCACTGTCTACATTCAACAAATCCTCAAAGTGCTCCTTCCATCTCCTCAATTTCTCTCTCTTCTCCACCAGCAATCTATTATTCTTTCACTCCCCTACTATTTCCCCTTTCACACCGCCTTATTTTCTTAACCTCCTTCCAAAACAATTTCTTACTCTCCCTCCATTTCACGCTCAGATTCCTCCCAAACTCTTCATCCATTTTTTTCTTACTCTCCTTCACCAGTCTCTTCACCTCCCTTCTCCTGCTCACATATACCTCTCTGTTCTTTCTCTCATCTTCTCCCCTACCTCTACTCGCTAACCATTCACTATATGCCTTCTTCTTATGTTCCACAGCTCGTTTCACCTCATCATTCCACCATGCTGTCCCTTGCACACCCTTGCATCTCCTCCTCACTCCACAAACCACCTCACACGCTGCGCTTATTTCTTCCGTGAATATCTTACATACATCTTCCACCCCTTCCGTTTGCTGTAGCTCATACCTTCCCAATCTTTCTTCCACTATGTTCTTATACTCTGCCATTTTCTCACTATCTTGCAAATTCTCCACTTTTCTCACAGGAGCTGTTTCCTCCTGTCTTCCCTTTCGTCTCCTCAACCATTTTCTTCGCAGCTTTACCTTGGCCATCACTAAGTGATGGTCCGAGACTCCATTCCCCCACCCTCTCCACACTCTTGCATCCAACACTTGTCTTCTCATTCGCTCATCCACACACACGTAGTCTATCATTGCCTTTCGTTCAACAAGTTCACCATCCATCCTCCTCATTACTTTCCACACAGTAGGCTATAAATGGTGATATTTTAAAATGCATAGGTTCCTGGGTCAATACAGTAAAAGTCCTTTAATCTGGAATGCAGTAGCCTACGAACCCTCTGGATTATCAGATTTTGCAGACTATCAGACAGGTACCTGAAAATGTTCAAAACACACCCAAAAATCACACCCCAAAAAATAACATCCGGAACCTCCTTAATGTCGGCTTGGGTGCAGAATTGGATAGTTCGGCGCACTGCTTTCGGTTATTTTTCGATATTTTTCTATTTTTTTCCGATTTTTCTCGATTTTTAACCCAAAAAAACTAAAAATGACAATGGGCTGAGAATTCTGAACCATCAAGTTTTCCGAACCATTGGATGCCGGATTATCAGAAGTTCACTGTATACCTAAACAGAGTGTTATTATAAATGACACTAAGTCAGACTAGGGTTTAGTTACTAGCAGAGTGCCTCAGGATTCAGTTCTTGGCTCCTTATCGTCAAAAGCGTACTGGAAGGCATTTCCCAGAGGAAGGGGGGGGGGGAAAGGTAGTTTGCCCTGAAAATACTCGAAGTTGCCCTATCTCCAAATAAGTACTACATTAATCCACATGTATGAAATAACAGAAATGTTAAGACTATTATGCAATAAAGTATCTTGGTATACTCAGAAATCACAAGTTTATTTGAAAACAAAACGGAAAACCTAATTTTGTAATATATTAAGTACTACTTAACATGCATAGTACACAAAAATACAAATAAATATTATATATAATTTACGTGAAAATGATATATATGTCTTAGATGGGTTTGGGGTGAAAGTGGAAACATACTTGGAAAAGTTGGAGAGGAGTGAGAAAATGCTTTTGATTAGAGATATGAATGAAGAAGTGGGGACTGTGAGGATAGATAAGGTGGATGGTAAGTGAAATATACCCACTGAAGTGGGCAGGAATGATAGTGCTTTGATGAAAATTTGTGTGGGGAATGACTTTCCAACAGCCAGTACTTTCTGTAAGCAAAAAAATTATCCACAGGTTCACATGGCAAGGGAAAAGGAGAATGGGTGGTGAATTGGATAAACAGAAAGCAATGTGTGTGTGTGTGTGTGTGTGTGTGTGAGAGAGAGAGAGAGAGAGAGAGAGAGAGAGAGAGAGAGAGAGAGAGAGAAGAAGAAGAAGATCTGTGTTGGACACGAGAGTGAATAGAGGTTGGGGAAGTGGACTATCTGATCACTACGTAGTGGTCTCCAGGATAGAGGTGCAAAAGCGTTGGGTAAACAGAGGTAGGGAAAGACAGGAGGAGGCAGTTCCTGCAGAGAGAACCTCCCCGGGGAAAGGGGAAAAGAATACTTTCCCAGTATCCTTGCTTGTCGTAAGAGGCGACTAAAAGGGTCCTTTTTGTCTCCAGTCGTTCCTCACTGTCCTGTCCTCTTCAGCCTTACCTCACTTTTTGATATTTCCGAGTTTCTTCTGGCCTTTATTTTCCCTCTGCTCCTGTCAGGTTTGACATTTGGTTTCATGGCATGAACAGTTTAAGAACCTCCCACTGACATCGACCCTTCCTCCCTTCTTGAGTTAAGCCTTTCAGCCAACTGACAAATCAAGTCATGTCATCGCCAGACCTTTTGAACATAAAGTCGCTTCAGTGATAAGCCACTTCATCACCAAATCACTTCAATGCCAAGACCACTTCGGCTCCAAGACCACATTATTGCCAAGACCACTTCAGTGCCAAGACCACTTCAGTGCCAAGACCGCTTCAGTGCCAAGACCACTTCAATGCCAAGACCACTTCAACGCCAAGACCACTTCAGCGCCAAGACCACATCTATGCCAAGACCACTTCTATACCAAGACCACTTCCATGCCAAGATCACTTCAATTCCAAGGCCACTTCTACACCAGGACCATTTCTACATCTTCCCCATTTCTGTTCCGTTACTAGTGATTGCTTTGAATTAGAGCCATGTGGTCTTTGATACTTGGCGCTAGGAATCCATTATTCAATTCACTTCCTGCAAAGAGGGTAGAAAGGTTGCAGGATGATTTTTTAAAATGTGGAATACAAGACAAGTAGAGGAGTAACTGGGTAGATGTGAATTGGAGAAGATTGGGGAAGTGGAAGGTATAAGATCTTCATATAAGATATCTGCAACATATGCGATGAAGTATATGGAGTGAAGAGAGGACGCAAGGTCGAGCAAGAAACAACGTGGTGGAATGAAGAGGTGAAACGAGCTGTGGCAGAGAAGAAAGCATAGAATGACTGGATGGGAAGCAGAGGAATGAAGGATGTGAAAAGATGGAAAAGAGATATGTAGAGACGATGAGAGAGGTGAAAAGACTAGTAAAAGAGTGTAAGATATGAGTAAATGAGGAAGGTGATACGGGCTGCAGTAGAAGAGTGAAAGGTAAAAATGACGAAATGATGGTGCAGAAGGTAGAAAACTGAGTAGATGGAGATAACACTGAATACAATTTTTAAATACAGAGAACGAAAGTAGCCCGAGTAAACGTGGCTGAGGAATGTCTGGAAGATAGGCTAATAGGGAGGAAGAGATCAGCAGGATGGAAATGTCTGAAGCAATGAAGAAAGTCAAAATGATGAAAGCCCGAGGTGTTGATGGAGTGTGCAGTGAAAATTGAAATATTGGGGGGGGAGGGTGATAGGAGTGGAATGGATATGAAAAACGTGAAAACTGGCCTAGGAAGAAGATAGGGTCCCGGAGGATCGGAAGTTAAGTGTACTGTAGCTGATCTACTGTACAAAGGAAAAAGGTCAAGAGAAGTGTGTGGCAATCACAGGGGTATTCGTCTGTTCAGTGTAATAGGAAATATATAATTATGGTAGAATACTTATTGATAGAGTTAGGTAAATAAACGAGGAATTGATGAAGAACAAGAAGACTTTAGAAGTAAAGAGGTTTCATATATCAGAGATGCGTTCAAAGTTGTTTACGGAAAAAGTATCTAGAGAAGAGGAAAAAGTTGTATGGTGCCTTCATGAATCTGGAACAAAGCATATCACGGAGTAGATGTACAGCGAATATGAAAAATGCTGAAAGTATGGGAAATAGTTGAATTCTGCCTAGAACGGTGAACGCAGTGAATCCTTTTATTTGTATGTTGCATTGAAACGGATGTGCCTTGTCTCCGTGGTTGTTCAGTTTATTTATGGGTGGAGATATAAAAGAGGTACTAGGTAGGGAGTGAATGTAGAAGTGTCTTTTATGAGAGAGGGTATGGTTTTGAAACTGCCTGTACTGTTGTTTGCTGATGACCATGTATTGTTAGGTGAAAATGAATGGGAGCAGCAAAGCTTGCTGAATGTGTTCGGCAGTGTTTATAAGAAGAAAAATCTGAAAGTGAATGTTGCTAAGAGTAAAGGTATGGTCTTTAAGAAAAATTAAGTCATATAGTGCATAGTAAGGCTGGATGGACAGGAAATGTGAAAATGTGAATGACATTAAATACTTACGTAATTGTGATGAGTAAGAGTGGAAGTTGTTGAAGTGCATGAAAGGGTACAGCAGGGAAGAAAGGTTGCTAGCTTACTGTAATCAGTGATATGGAATAGGGAAGAGAGCATGGAAGTTAAAAATTCACTGCATGACAGTATTACAGTCCCTTCTTTAACATATGCAAGTGGAACTTGGATCTTGTTGGAAGGACACAAGTCAAAAGTGAGAGCAGTGGAAATGAGTTAGTTGAGAGAAGCATCAGGAACTACATTAAGAGACTGACAGACAAATGAGGAAATGAAGGAGTTTTGTTGTGTTGATTTGCTGGAAAGTATTGAGAAGTATCTTTAGATGGAGGATGAAAAATTCGCTAGGCGAGTGTATGTGAGTGACGTGGAGGGAGAGGGAGTGAGAGACCGAAGATGAGAAGAGAGATGGAGTGGAGATGTGTATGAGAGAGGGGAGTGTGAGTTGAGATGAATGCATCTGGTTATAATTGTTGATAGATAGACAATAAGTGTCTGAGAATTTATTTAATGTATTTAACCCTAGAAGGGGAACCCCCCAAGTTCAGCAACAGAAAAAAGAATCTGGGTCTTTTTAGACCTCAGGCATTAAATGTCACCCAAAACTGTCTTTTTTCAATTTTATTGAAAAATATAAGAGTTCATTTGTAAAATTTAAGACTTCGATCATCCATTAAGAGTACTATCACAAAAATCCATATGTACTATCACAAAAATCCACTTAGTCATACTCAGGGCTGTCCCTTAAAAAAAAATAAATAAATAAAAAAAAAATAAAAAGTTACCCAACATAAATGATTATAAACAAAAGCAGTTCCTGTTCAATTTGTCTTAAACTCACAGAACCTAAGGCCTGATGATAGGGCAACATCGTGGCAGTGACTGGAAGGCCTGCTTCCCCAGAAAGATACAAATCTACAAAAGACAAATGAGAGTGACTTTCCAGCCTTATGTGTGACTCGGGATTTTTGTAATAGTACTCTTAGAGGATAGTCAAAGGCTTATATTTTGCAGATGTACTCTTGTATGGTGAAAGAATTCCAGCAGGGCCGGGATATCATCGTCAGAAACCAACCTTCTGAGGTCAATCACAGTCTGCCAAAAAGATTTCTATAAAATTAATAAATACTGTGGGATTTTTGCAAAATGAGCCCACAATCGTTGGGGAATTTATAATGCAATCAAATGAACAACAGTATGCCCCACAACAATAAATTCCACATGAGTTGCAATGCAAAATGTCAGTGGGTCCATTTTCTAATATTGTACCTATAAAGGGCAATGTGGGGTTTCAGTAACCCCACACCACCTGCTGCTGCCAGAGCAGACAGAGCAGAGCAGCGTGCATCCTTCTCACCATATAGACGTCAAAGCGCTGGCATTTGCCCCACAAACCCACCCACCATTACTGCAGCACATGCTCAACACACCTTAATATGTGCTAAATCTGGTGACTCTGGGGTTTCCCAGACCTCACTTTTCCCTTTCTAAGGTTAAGTACATTTTCAAAATGTGAAACGTAATTTGTTATTTAGATCGTCATCATCATCATCATCCGGACCTTCTTTCCCACCCTAGGGCAGGGTGAGGATACTGCATATATATATTAAGTCATATATTAACATTTGGTTGATTATTATTATTTTGTGTCCACCTTTGTGCTCAGATTAGTATCCGTGTGAATTCATTTGTTTGGGTTGAAGAGGCAACATGAAATCTTAATGGGGAATCCACACTGAACAGTGCAAACGTGGGGACGCCCACAGACTCGTAGGCCAGCCATGGTCGCCTACAGACTCGTAGATCCAGCCTTGATTGTCCAGGGACTCCTAGGCCCAGTCCTGGTTGCCAAGGGATGCACAGGACTCTACTCCTGCACACTCCAGTCAGAAGGTTCGTTTCCAGTCAGGGAGTAGGGTTTAGTCACACCTTCTCCAATCAGGTGCACACCCAGTCAGGAGACACAGTCCACTCAGTTGGACACCCAATCAGGAGTTAGAGGCCAGTCAGGTGCACACCCAGTTAGAAGGCAGAGGCCAGTCAGTTACACACCCTGTCAGGAGGCAGAGGCCAGTCAGGTGCACACCCAGTCGGGAAGCAGAGGCCAGTCAGATGGCATAGTCCATGCCGGAGAGGTATCGTAGTCAGAGGGTACATCCCAGTCATGTGGACCTCCACATACCCAGGCCACCTCGGAGGAACCTAAGTCTGTTTCACAGGAGTCCGCGTCGTCAGGTGCCCTGACAGCCTTGCGGTCGTCGTCCCCGAGGTCGTCGTCCTCGAAGTTGTCGTCCTCGAAAAGGTCATCCCCGAGGTCCTCATGTATCCATTTGGTCCAGTCACAAAAATATCCGTGACCCCAATCCTCTACCACGTCCTCCCACCTGCTGCTGAAGGTGGAGGCGTCGGCGGCGTTGGTAGAGGTGATGGCGATGGTGAAGTTCTCGTGCTGGTGTTCCATATTTTATTTCGTTTTTTTTTTTTTCTACTCTTTGATTGAAAAATTGTATTACAGAACTTAAGTACGTCGTGTGGAGATAATATCGTAAAAGGTAAGTAGGATGGACTTCGCCATCCTACTGCTGTGTTTGTCTAACTTGACAAAGATCCATAAATCCATCAAGTTCAGTTGATGGTCGGGTGTACTCAGGCTGGAGGCCTGATTTTAGTAGTGACCAAGAAGACTCATTCCTACCTCATAACTTAAAGAATTTGATACAAAAACGACAGTATTTTTGACTTGTTGGAGTAGGAAATAAATAAATGCTGCAGGATAGACATTGATAACGTTGAACCGTCCCAGCAACACACTAGTAATAGTCTGGCGAATTGGAAGAGAAGCGTTTTAAACGTCTCTGAACCACCCTGTTCATAAAAAAAAATATGCTTAAGATCTCTTGTTCAGATATGGATTCACATGAAAAAATAATGATCGCGGGTAATGAATATGTATCAAAACAAACCGAGAAGTTCTGTCTATTTATCTATAGCCAGACGCCATAGTCCAGTAAGGGGTGGTCGTTTGTCTTTGAGCTAGTTGTTTTACGGGGAGGGGCACTAGCCCTCCGCCAACCCACTTGTTGACACGTAGGGAACACTTATGGTTGGTTATATGGTTACCACCCAGCACTGTAAATGGTTTTCTGGCTTACAGGAAACCATCACTTTTGTCACTCAATGTAAAGCCACCTGAAAAGGAAAGCAGAGTAATAAACAGTGACGGAAAAGATTGGGAGAAACAGAAAGGAGGGCAGACACGAAAAAAGAATGATAAATGTGGAGGAAGAAGTAGTCAGTGCTACATCAAGTGTGTGAATGATTGTCACCACCAACTACCACCAAATTAAATCACAAATAAAGGAGAGTACCTTCTTAATTTTGCGAGGACTTGAATAGCTTTAACCATAATTCATTGTGAAGGTAGCCTACCGGTTCATTATTAATGCCCAGAAAAATCAACTTTTGCCCTGAAAAATCAGCCTTTGCTCTGAAAAAATCAGTTACTGCCCTGAAAAAGACATTTTCCTAGTGGGGGGAGGGGGAGGCTTCCGCCCCCACACCCCCGTCTCATACGTCCATGCTTATTGTTTATTACATATATTAATGATCCAGACACAGGGATCACTAGCAGTATTAGTAAATTTGCTGATGACAAAAATATTAATGATCAAGATTTAGGGATCACTAACAGAACTAGTAAACTTGTCAGTAACACACACATACGACATGTCAATTCAACAGACGGCTGTGATAACCTCAAAAAAAAAAAAAAAAAAAAAAAAAAAAAAGACTATAAAAATGGTCCGAGGACTGGCAAATTAATGTAGGCAAATGTAAAACGCTTAGTGTGGGTAAACTTATAGCATATACTAGATACAAAACAGACAGAACTCAGATTAATGGCTTCAGATTAGATAAATTTCTAATTTGTAAGGAGATAAGTGGGAACTGATTTGGTAATAATGTAATGGGTGAGTGGGATAAGCTACATCATGATGTAGTTGATGCCCCTTCCATTGAGAGTTTCAGGGCAGGAACAGGTAGACATATGACTAGAAAGGGTTGGATATGAAAAAGTTACACATTCATAATTTTTCATCTTTTCACATTTCAGTGTGATAGTTTCTGTTATTCATTTTACCCTTTCTAATAAAATTTGCACGTCAGTTTTTCTATAAGGTATGGTGTTCCTTCTCACTTTTCCCTGCCGGTTTTGGCTGGAGAGGTTGGTGGGCTGGGGAGAGTCTTCTTTGCGTCCTTGTCTTAATTTAGTAATACAGTTGAAAGAGCTGCCCAGCATGTGCAGTCTTGCCTGCTGCAGTTATCCTCCTTTGATATATTCACCACCACAGTTATACGTACCACAGCCACAGCCATACACCACCACAGTCACAACCATGCACCACCACAGCTACAACCACACATCACCACAACTACAGCCATACATCACCGCAGCCACGATCATACACTACCAAAAGCATATTTACACTTACAGCCACACGCCACCACAGCCACAACCACATTTCATCACAGCCATAACCACATTTCATCACAGCCACAACCACACATTACCACAACCACACCTCACCACAGCAACATACCATCACTACAGCCAGACACCACCACAATCACAGACCACCACAACACAGGCCACCTCAGTCACACACCACCACAACCACACACCACCGCAGCCACTCTCTACCGTAACCACACTATACTACAACCACAAATACCACAACCACATATACCACAACTACACTCTACCACAGCCACACTCCACGACAGCCAGACTACCACAACCACATTCTGCCACAACCACACTACCACAACTGCACACCACCACAACCACACTCTACCACAGCCACATATAGCAATCACACTATTACAATCACACACCACCACAACCACACCACCACAATCACACACCACCACAACCACGCATCACCACACCCACACACCACCACAACCACACTCTATACCACAACCACACTCTACCACAACCATACTAATAAACCACCACAATTACACACCACCCCAACCATTTACCACGCGAGTCATATTCCGCCACAATTATACACCATCATAACCACACTACCACACCCACACGCCACCACAACAACACACCACCACACACACACCACCCCAGCCACTTACCACACGAGTCATATTCCGCCACAACTATATTCCACTATAGCTATATTCCACCATAACCACACTCTAACACAGTTGTCTCCAAACTGGATGCAGTTGTTCAGTCTAAAGGGGGTCATGGAATAGTCTTGGAAAATGGAGTCACTAGTGGCAGAATTTCGTAAAGATTTTCCTGAGGCAAGACTGATGAGGAATCCTCTTGCTGGTAACCACGTCGTGCGAAGAATAACTGGACGTAGTACAAAAGTTATTCCTGGATCTTCGAAGTGACGGATTAGCTACAGGCACACTCGAGGAGAGGAGCTTGACGAGGGTGTCGAAGAGAGTGGGAGGCTACCCACTCACCAGCAAACTGAGTGTCTGGGTGTTTCTCTAAGTCTCACCTACTTGTCTCTGCCAAGTGGAGATTTCCAACTCGCTAGTCGCCAAACAAGAACAACATAATCAGTTGCATGTGGAAGATAACCTCTCTTGTACCATAATTACTGTTTGAACAACATAATCAATTCCATGTGGAAGATAACCTCTCTTGTACCATTACTGTTTGATTCAGCCACTGATATATTAATTGGAAGTAAAATGCAATGTCAGTCATACGAATAAGTTTTCAGTTCGGTTTTTGGCTGCTCGTTTATATCCATGTACCGCGTTGTTAAAATCTCATGTCTAACATATTCATTCGAACAACATCGCTTTGTTCTTTTTTCTTTTTTTCTTTTTTTTTAACAGTAAGATGTAGATGAGGGCCACACATATTACCACATTTTGTCCAGGGGGGGTCACGGAAGGCAAAGGTTGGGAACAATATTTGCTGTACCACAACCATACCCTGCCACAACCAAACGCCACCACAGCCACACGTCACTACAACCATGCTCTACCACAGCCACACACCACAACAAACACGCTCTACCATGACCACACACCACCACAACAACGCTCTACCACAACCACATGCTACTACAAACAGTCTGCCACAACCACACAACAACCACCCTATCACACAGTCAGTGCACCTACAATCAGTCTACCACAGCCACACACCACATACACAACATTCTACCTCAACCATTTTTTACCATAACCACATACAACCGTATACAGTCACAGCCACAGTCTCTTCCACAGCCACACTTTGTCACAACCACACACTACCACAATCACACACCACCAGATCACTTACTACCACAACCACCCACTACCACCACAACCACTCGTTACCACAACCACTTTCCCCTGCCACACGAAGCTTCCACCGAGAAAGTTCTGCCACCTGATACCCTCCCTCATCCTCTCTCTCTCTCTCTCTCTCTCTCTCTCTCTCTCTCTCTCTCTCTCTCTCTCTCTCTCTCTCTCTCTCTCTGATATGTATCTCTCTCTCTTTCTCTCTCTCTCTCTCTCTCTGATATGTATTTATGTACATTATATATATATATATATATATATATATATATATATATATATATATATATATATATATATATATATATATATATATATATATATATATATATATATATATATATATATATATATATATATATATATACACACACACACACACACACACACAAAGAAAGGAAAGCTCCTGTTTTATGACGACACAACTTATGGGGAGGGGAGTCTGGGTGAAGGTAGCCCCTCCTTTCCCCGCCTGCCCGAACTTGGAAAATGTGCCTTTTTCAGGGCAAAAGCTGAAATATCAGAGAAGTTCCTTCTGATAGTGTATTGGTACCGGTAACTTTAAAAGGATTTATGGTTAAACCTCGTGCGAATACAGTCTCCGTTATATTATGAAGGTATTCTCAATGAGTAATGGTAAGCTGATTTAATTGTTTTCGGTTTGTTCAGACATATTCATTACTCACTAGCAGTTTTCACATGAATACAAATCCTGGTGGAGGGAAAGTTAAGAGAAGGTAAGAGATGGGTGAGAGCTAGGAGGGTTAGGTGTGGCAGGGAGGTTTTGAAAGTGAGTGAGTTGGATAAAAGAGAGAAAATGATAGAGTATCAGGAGAAATTGAAAGATGAGAGGAACGCAGTGAAAGATCAGGAAAACGGCAATGTGGAGGTGGAATGGCAGTTGTTTAAGAGTGCTGTGGTGGGGCATGCAGAAGAGGTGTGTGGTGTGAGACGTGTGGGTGGTGGTGTAAGAAAAGGAAGTGAATGGTGGTGCGAGGAAGTAAGTATGGCTGTGGCTGAGAAGAGACGTGCATATGAAGTGTGGCTGCAGAGGAAGGATGAGGTGTCATATGAGAGGTATAAGGAAAAGAGGAATAGGGCGAGAAGGGCTGTGCGTGATGCTAAAGTGGCAGCAGATGAGAGGTGGGGTAGGCGGCTGACTGAGAATTTTCAACAGAATAAGAAAATGTTCTGGAAGGAGGTGAAAAAGGTGTGACAGGGAGAGTCTGGGAAGGAAGAGCGAGTAAAAGCAGAGGATGGAAGGATGTTAATTGAGATGGATCCAGTAAGGAAGAGATGGGCAGAGTATTTTGAAAGATTGTTAAATGTAGAGGAGGAAAGGGTGGCTGAGATTGTGGTAGATGGAAGGGTGCAATGAATAAATGTGTTGGGAGAGTTGAATGATTCTTTGATCACGAAGGAGGAAGTGGAGAAGGCAGTAAAGGAGATGAAAACAGGGAAAGCTACAGGTATGGATGGGTGTGCTGTGGCATGCCTGAATGGTGGTGGAGTGACTATTGTTGACTGGTTAGTAAGATTGTTGAATGTGTGCTTTGTGAAAGGTATGGTGCCAGTTGACTGGGCAAGTGCTTGTGTGGTCCCACTGTATAAAGGCAAGGATGATAAGTATGAATGTACTAGCTTTAGGGGTATAAGTCTGTTGAGTGTTGTAGGTAAGGTGTGTGGTAGAGTGTTAATTATGAGAGTTAGAGAGGGTACAGAGGGAGTGATTGGTGATGAGCAGTGTGGCATTAGGAGAGGGAGGGGATGCGTGGATCAGGTGTTTGCTGTGAGACAAGTGTGTGAAAAGTATTTAGCAAAAGGCAAGGATGTGTTTTGGGCATTCATGGATTTAGAGAGCGCATATGATAGAATTGATAGGGAGGCTTTGTGGACTGTTTTAAGATTGTATGGACTTGATGGTAGGTTTCTAAAAGGGGTGAAAAGTTTTTACGTAAATAGTAGAGCGTGTGTAAGAGTGGGATATGCTGAGAGTGATTGGTTTCCCGTGAGAGTGGGGCTGCGACAGGGATGTGTGATGTTGCCTTGGTTGTTTAATATTTATATGGATGGTGTTGTAAGGGAGGTGAATGCAAGAGTTTTAGGTGGAGGTCTGAGTCTGGTGAATGTTGATGGTGGAGAATGGAATCTGAAGCAGCTGCTGTTTGCACGTGATACTGCACTGGTGGCTGATTCAGAGGAGAGATTGAAACAGTTGGTAGATGAGTTTGGAAGGGTGTGTGAAAGGAGGAAATTGAAATTAAATGAGAATAAGAGTAAAATGATGAAGTGTATTAGGTTGGTAGATGGTAGGGGAATGAATATAGTTTTGAATGGTGAGTTACTTGAGGAGGTAGAGTGTTTTAAATATTTAGGGTTACATGTTGCTGTGGATGGAAGAATAGATGCAGAAGTGAAGTTTAGAATGAATGAAGTAGGTAATGTGCTGGGAGGAATGAAAAAAGTGTTTAGATGTCGTTTGCTTAGAATGGATGTAAAGAGAAGGCTGTATGAGGGTGTTGTGGTACCGACTGCGTTATATGGGGCTGAAACATGGAATATGGGTGTAGCAGAGAGGAAAAGTTTGAATGTAATGGAGATGAGGTGTCTGAGGAGTATATGTGGAGTGACGTGTATGGATCAAGTGCGAACTGATGAAGTGCGAAGGAGAACTGGAGTTGTTCGGGAGATGACTGGTAGAGTTGAGCAGAGGGTGTTGCGATGGTTTGGGCATATGGAGAGAATGGATAATGAGCGATTGGTGAAAAAGATAACTAGATCTGATGTGAGAGGTGTAAGGCTGAGAGGGAGACCACGAATAGGATGGATGGATAGTGTGAAGAGAGCACTGGATGCGAGAGGGATGTCTGTTGAGCAAGGAAGAGTGGCTGTGTGTGACAGAAATAAATGGAGAGATATTGTGAATGAATAAATGCTGACGCAGCCCTGAGGGGATATTCTCCCGCATTTGGTCTGATCAGCTAGTCAGGTCAGGTGTGGGTAAGGGGATAAGTCTGTTATGATGTGGCAGGGGTAAACCAGCTCTGCTGTCGGTCCCTGCTGCGGATGTCACTGATTGCACTGCACAGTTGACCCTTGTGCGGTGTGGTGCGGTGTGGATCTGTCCCTTCTCCCCTTTGGGGCTAAGATGCAAATGAATGTGTTTGAATGGATGAGTAAATGGGGAGTGTGTCGTCCTGTCTCGGCTACCTCCCTTTCCTTGGGGGAAGCAGCCTAGGTATATAGATAGGTAGATAGACAAATCCGACAATGAGATTTTAAACACGTTAATTCCTTACAAATAATTTATGTTTATATATAGGCTAGACCCATCCGTCTAATATGCACATCAGGTAGTAAGTGCTTGGTGGACAGGGGAGGTTTGGGTATTTTCAGAGAGAATTAGTTTCGCCCCCCTCCCCCCAGCAAAATGCATACTCGTTCGGTTATGTATGACGATTACCTTTCCTAAGACCCGTGAGGATAGTAAATGATTAGACTGCATTCCACAGTCTTCATCACAGTGATGAGGTCGGACTACTGTCGGCATCCATCATGTTTTCCAATAATGTTAGTTGTTAGGGGTCTGCCATCCTCTTCATAATCTCCGGTTAAGCTTGGACCCACAACGAGCGCAATTAGTCTAATAGTGCGTCCACACTGGCGACATTTGGTCTCCAGACAAGTTGAAAACACTGCCCTATACACTGCAGTCGACATTTGGATACATATCTACAACAATGTATGTAACAGTGCATGTAAAAATATTGGCAAAATGTTGGCAACAAGAGGCGACTCGGTGAGGCCGTCCACACTTGTCTCTGTAGACATGAAGGTCATGTCGACATGCAAGAACGCCTTTTTTTTCGGCCTCACGTTTCTCCACCTTCAGAATTTCTGTAATCTCTCACCACGCATCTGCCCTCTTAAATTTGTGCTTATAAAGTACATGGGTGGGATCTCAGAGTAGAGTGTGTCCTTAGTAACTATCTGTTAATTGTACCGTCTGCTCTCTGGTACACTCCATAGTTTGCTCCGTAGTCCAGCCTGAGTACCTGACGCCGCCGCTGTTGGTATGTATGTGTCTGCTCAGATATCTCCCCCAGCCACGTTGACTTGTCCGCATCAGGGTTGCCAACATATCACCTACAGATCAGTACCAACATGTCTGCAAGACTGTATCATTAACAACTTAACACGTTGTTGCCTACTATGTTGTATTTGTGTTGCCGACGTGTTTTGTCGCCAGTGTGGACGCACCGTAAGGGTCACACATTTGGCCTTGCCCCGTGTCCTTGACCATCTGTAAAATGTTCTCAAAATCGAAGTACTTCATTTTAACCAGACTCCGAACCCTTCCAATAATTTTGGCCCAAATCTGACTAAAGCTGAGTTGACCTTGCCCTGTGACCTTGACCTTTGACCTCTTGTTCATAAAATCGGATCTCTTCTTCCATCGTTGATAATGACTCTTTACTCTTACTTTGGTCTGAATAGAATGAAAACCATTTGAGTTCTAGGGTCAAACATTTGACGACCTAAGCCTTTGACGGATATCAGAATCGACGCCCTTCATCCTTGCCTTACCCTGAACCTTCCCTCAGTAGTTAGTCTGAATCAGATCTGAGCTGTGTGAGGTGGTATTGCCATTTAACCTTGACCTCTTACTTTTTGTTTTGAAAAATAATAGGTCAGCCCCATGGCTGACCCTCTACCTTTCCACTAAGTCTTGTTAAAATCAGACCAAAGCTGTTTTAGCTATTTTGTTTACACAGTCCATGGACTGATTGTTCTGAAAATCAAATCCATTCTTCTTGTCTTATCCTCAACGCTTTCAAAAAATTCAGTCTAAATCAGATCATAACTATTTTAAGTTGACCTTGTCGTATGACCTAGACTTTTTACCTTTTTTTGTGGACTTGATTTTGACTGAGTGTCCTCAAAATCCCTTCATCTTTGTCTTACCCAGACCCATTCCATAAAGTATGATAAAAATTGAATTTTAAAAAAAGTTAACCTTGTCATATGTCGTCGATCTTTAATCGATTGTTCGTCAGAAGAAAAAAAAAAAAAAAAAAGAGGCCCCATGGCTGACTTTCAGTGCTTCCACCAAGCTTGGTCCAAACCATTTCAGATTTATTTTAGTTATTTTGTTCACAACCAGACACACAAGGGTCGAACTTTGGCCTTGCTGTGTGATCTTGACCTTTGACTGATTGTTCCCCAAATAGAATCCTCTAATCCATTTCCTACCCTGAACCATTTCACCAAGTGTGGTCTCAGTAGGACATTCTCTCGGAATTTATAGTGGGAAGATCACATTATCTCTCTTGTAAAATTTACTCCCAATATATATAGTGTGCTAAGCCGAGTCCGAGCCTTCTTTACCCCCAGACAGCTGTTGACTTAATAGTTTTTTTTATTTTTTTTATTTTTTTTTTTATCAGCCTCTGTGTCGAGTACAGCTCTCACGTGTTTGGTGGAGGGGGGCTCCCCACATACAGCTCTTCTTAAAAAGGTGAGTCAAAGGCATTACATCTCATTTAATCACCTCCCCTTGTTGGCTCCCTCTAACCTTTGTCCCTTTGCCAAACTGTTGCATCTTTATCTCTTTTCTATTGATACTTTAATTGTCACTGCTCTTCTGAACTGGCTCCTTGCATCCTTCCTTCATTACAGCGTCGCATAGCACCCGTCTAACAGCAAACTCTCGCTGCATTTCAATCCAGCTTTCTAATGCAAGAGCTAGTTGATGCTCCCAGTCCTTCATTTATGCATCAGATCAACTCTGCAACTGTCATCTTCTGTCTGCGTTTCCTTCTGCCTATGGATTCCTGTCTTTTGAACGCAGTGTGTCCAGGCGTCTTGAAATGAATGGATCTTGACTTTGGCTCTCTGTTTTTTTTTTTTTTTTTTTTTTTCCCCCCCCCTTGGAGGGAGCAATCGTGCAGGCTTCTAGCCTTTGGTTCCTTGCTTGCATAAGTATTACATAAATAGCCATAGCAGTTAAATATCATCTTGTTCAGTGACATTTCACATTCTGACTGAGGTCTGGTTGTGAAGTGTCTGGTAGCTGATACTGAGTTAAGGTGAATAATAAGATACTGTACAGTCTTAAGGCAGCACAAGTGCAAAAACATATATGAATACTGTCCCAGGGTTGCTGTACGTGGGATTTTGTGGGATGGTATTAAGCGTACCACCGTTTCCCCATTGGGTCATAGTCGCCAAGCTCATAAGTTAAAGTATTATGACTATCCCCTTAACTTGTGTTTGAAAAGGCCCTGCTTCGTCACTGCTGGGTGGTGCTGGGATCTGGAAGGTTGAGCTAAAAAAAAAAAAAAATGTCATAGGGTAGCAAGAATACTGCGATTACTGCGTCATTGTGGTGAAAATGTTGATTAGGGTAGTCCGAGAATTAAACCCCTTCAGTAATAGGAAGCTGCTTTGTTTGATATAATCATTTTGAGGTAGAAAGAATCAGTTTTCAAAAGGCGTCTTCGTGTTGAAGGGATTGCTGGAGGCTGACATCTTAGTAGGAGAGAGCTTTTTAAAACCATACCAAATCATCTGGAGGTAAAAAAATGAATTTATTATAAACAAGCGTCATTATATTGAAAGAGTTAAGGTTTAATCGAGCGATTTGGCATCATCTACAGCCAAAGTAAAACTGATAAGGAAACAACCCAACAAACACACCACCAGACTACGACGTGCAGTCATCGATTTTCAAATCCAAGTCCCTATATCAGTTCAAGATGCGAACAAACAGGGGCAAAGAAACCCTACTCAAAGGGTTGGTGATCGGCATAATCTAGATCTCAAGGAATTCATAAATGTGCACATACTGATGTGCTGTAGGTCATTAATGGAGTCCCCAAAGCAAACAACGTACTGAAAAGACAAGCTAAAATGCAAGAAGCGGTGCCAAGGCACAGCAAACCCGTCCCCGGCAGTCATTTAAGTACAGACGTATAAATACAACAGGATATCTAGTAAAAAATGTCACATATCAAATTTGGAGTAATTCGGGTGAAAACTGACGATTTTATGCCCATTTGAACGTTAAGCCCGACCCACTTGGCATTGACCCCCCTACCGTTAACTAGGGGGTGACCCCCCTGACGTAATGAGGCATGTTATAGGATGCAGATTTGAAAGATGCACCTATAGGTTTTGGTTTCGTGTCGATATGAGAAATTTGCATGGTTATAGCGGAAAAACGATTTTTTTTTTTTTTTTTTTTTTTTTTTTTTTTTTTTTTTTTTAAGGGCCTACAGCCTGGGCCTTGGCCCAATTTGGCCCAAAATTTAATCAGGTGATCAGAAGGTCATAGCCCATCATCCCTGTAATTTTAGCCAAAATCGCGTCAGTAGTTTTCCCGTAAAGTTGTCAACCGACAGACAGATAGACAAACAAACACAGACAGACAAACCGAGTGAAAACAATACCTGTCCCCAAGGCCGCGGGGACGGGTAATAAGCAGCACATAATGTTTCATTTTTTTTTTTTTTTTTTTTAATGAAGTGACAGGAAGTGTAGTCTATGCAGTGCTTATAAGATACTGATTGTAATACTTGTTGAGACAGCAGGGAATCATTTTTTATGGATTATGCTGTTACATGAACTTTATAATATTGCATGTAATTGTTGAGATGTCAGGAATAAACTTTATAATAAGATATATAATTCTTGAGATTTCTTGGGTGAACTTTTATTAGAGATATAATTGTTGAGATGTCTTGAGATGAACTTTATAATAGTAGGTCTAATTTCTAAAATGTTCGGGATAACCTTTATAATAATACATATGACTGAGGAAATATCCAGGTGTGCATAGCTAGGACGAGAAGCGTGCATAAAGAGATTCCCTACCACTTTTCATTCTCGTTTTTTCTGAACGTATCATTTTTATATTCTCTTGTATGAAATTTATGTCGATATTGAAATGGCACGAGTACCATACACGAGAAAAGTCAGGTGTAATAAAGAAGTGTTATAAAGCCTCTTAAGCTGACGAGAAAACTGCGGATGTATTTATAAAGGGTCCTAAACAATTCTGAAGATATATGTGTCGATAAGAGTTAACTGTTATCACAGATCATGTTGTTTGTCGTATTATATTACTTGATATTAACTAATTTGCTTTTGAAGTGGTTGGTAGCTATGAGTGAAGACAAACGTACCATACAATTAATCTTAAACATATATAAAAATGGCCCCTGATGTGAGTCTGTCAAACTAGGAAGAGCATCAAGGTGATGTGGACGGTTCCCCTTGGCCCATCCTGTTCCGTGGGCACCCTGCGAGGACAACACTACTCTTTTAGTATAATATTGCTTTAAAGTGGTCGGGGGTTTTTTTTTTTTTTTTTTTTTTTTTTTCAAACGTGATTCTTGGGGGAAGCAAGCATTCAGTAAGCCTTGAGTTCCACCACCAGTTTGCACTGTGTTTCATTGTTGCTTGCTTTTATCACGCCTATACCGAATTTTGGCTCTGTATTTATTTCCCCAGCTGATTCCCCTTTCACTGACGATGTAGTCCTACCTTCAAGTGACTGCAATGGATGATAGGTAAATGGTCTCATGTAACTCAGGAAACCACTTAATTCGCTGGATGGTTACCATATAATCAGCTGTACGTGTGGTGGTCTAGTGGTTTAAGGCCTCCAACCGCATGGGACCTGAAAGAGTTTACGTCCGAGATATGATTGGTATTTATTGTTCAGATAATATCACTCTGGAAAAAACGACTGGTCAGTCTCCTTGAATTTAAAAATTAGTAGCCTAACCCCTAGCCCCTGCGGTTCTGCTTGGGCATTAAAGGACTGGATGGTAAATGAACAGACAGATTGATTTTAACTCAGTACATGGTGATAGCTGAAAAAATATGTGATAAAGACTATACAGGCATGAGAAGCATTTCTAAGACATTCTGGCCTCAGACTGACTGATGAAGTTAGAGATGACTGGCTGAAAGAATATGTGCGTTTATTTGTTTTCATTTTGAACTTGTCCGTCTCATGGTCGCTTCCTTCATATTTTATTCCAGTTAACGCTGACGATTTTACTTAGCTGAGAGCGAGTTATAGACGCCATAGAGTATCAGTACTGGTACCATCAACCCTTTCATGGTCAGGAAACTCCAGCCTTCTGTGCCAGCTAACGACAGATGATTTATTCAGCAGAAAGTATGAGCCTGAGAGGGACACAAGAAGCAGTGTGAGTCTTTTACATAATGTGTTGCTGAAAGTTTCTTGGACGAAGAATGTTCTGTAGTAGCCGCTCTACTGTAGATGCCTGGGGTCCTACTGCACAAGCTATGTAAGTGGACGGACAGAATCATCATCATCATCATCCTGTATCAGTCCACTGCAGGACAACAAAGTTTACCCAGTACCCTTCACTCTCACATATTACATTTTGTTGTCAAATTGTTGCATCCCAATCCGCTATGTTGTAAATTTTATCCCCTCCATCTTATTTTCTGTCTACTTCTTCCTCTAATTTCATCTCTGGCGTGCTGTTCACTTAGCATGGCTGACCACCTGTTAAATATTGTGCATAGGTTGTGTCCTGCCCAAGTCCTCTCTTGCTTAATAGGTGTGGTCAGAGCCGTAGGTATAGATCTTATATCCTCAGCTCTGGTTGTGGCAGGTACAGCAGCTGCTTTGGGCCATTCTTTTATCTTAGAAAGTCTCATATATCTGTGTCGTGAGACACCAAGTGTATGAGAGCGTCGCTTGTTCACCCTCATCATGTTGTTGTTGTTGTTGTTGCTGTTATTATTTGATTGTACAGTAGTATCCCACTCTTGCCGCACAGCTTACCACAACCCCACCTTTATTTTGTTTATCCCTTATCACCCCACCCCCTCAACACACACGCATAATTCTAGCAATATTATCCTTTTCACCGTCAACACCCGCCTCAATACAACGTTCCTCATTACAAGGTGTACTCGTCCCGCCTTGGCCCACCACTCACCACCATCCCAACCTATCCCACACACTCTTCTGTGCCTGCACCACCCACTTGTTTCCTCCTTGAACATAATTATAATTTCTCGGTAACCACGAAACCAGTCAGACTGAGATTTGTGTATGTGACATCACGCTTGTTCTAATGCTGTCCGCAACAAGGAGAGGGCCTACAAAAGGTACCAGAGCCAACCCACCCCTGAATCACATCATCTTTACGTTTCTGCCCGGAATCGTGCTAAGTCTGTTCTTCGCTCTACTAAAAATAATTTCATCCATACTAAATGCTCTCAACTCTCCAACTCGAATTCTTCCCGCTCCTTCTGGCACCTTGCCAAAAATCTTTCTAACAACTTTACCTCATCATCCTTCCCTCCTCTTTTCTACTCTGATGGTTCTGTAGCTATTTCTTCTACTGATAAAGCAGATCTCTTCGCACAGACTTTCTCCTCCAATTCCACCTTAGACGATTCCGGTGCTGTTCCTCCATCACTTCTCCCCTCTGACTTCCTCATGGCTGACATTAAAATTTCTTCAGTTGATGTATTTTCTGCCATCACTGGCCTCAGTACTAACAAGGCATATGGGCCTGATGGGGTCCCTCCTGTTGTTCTCAAGAACTGTGCTTCTGTGCTTACACCCTGCCTAGGCAAACTCTTTCGCCTTTGTCTGTCAACTTGTACCTTTCCTTCTTGCTGGAAGTTTGCTCTCATTCAGCCAGTCCCAAAGAAGGGTGACCACTCCCAACCCTCCAACTATCGTCCAATTGCTTTAACGTCCTGTATTTCAAAAGTTTTCGAGTCAATTCTTAATAGAAAAATTTTAAGGCATCTTTCCTATCACAACCTTCTTTCCGATCGTCAGTATGGGTTCCGTCAGGGACGCTCCACTGGCGATCTTCTCACCTACCTTTCAGACTCCTGGTCATCCTCCTTTCGGGACTTCGGCGAAAGCTTTGCCATTGCACTTGACATCTCAAAGGCTTTCGATCGAGTCTGGCATAAATCTTTAATTTCCAAACTGCCCTCCTACGGTTTCTATCCTTCTATCTGTGCCTTCATCGCTAGCTTCCTTTCTGGTCGTTCTATAGCCACTGTTGTAGACGGCCATCGTTCTTCTCCTAGATCTATCAACAGTGGTGTTCCTCAGGGCTCTGTCCTGTCACCAACTCTCTTCCTTTTATTCATTAATGATCTTCTAAGCTGTACATCTAACCCTATCCACTCATACGCTGATGACTCCACCCTTCACCTTTCCATTCGGTTCCCGCAACGTCCATCTCAACAGTTACTTCAAGAAACAAGGGATGAGGCTATGGCACACCTAATGTCTGACTTGGCTCGTATCTCTGACTGGGGTAAAAATAATATGGTTGTCTTTAATGCATCTAAGACTCAGTTCTTACACCTATCAACCCGACAAAATCTTCCACAGGTATACCCATTAATGTTTAATAATATTCAGCTTAATCCTGCATCATCCTTGAACATGCTTGGGGTTTCATTTACTCGGGACTTATCTTGGAAAGATCATATTACATCTCTTGTAAAATCTGCTTCCAAAAGATTGGGTGTGCTAAGCCGACTCCGCTCTTTCTTTACCCCTGCACAGTTGTTGTCTCTATACAGGGGTTTTATCCGCCCCTGTGTGGAGTACAACTCTCATGTGTGGGGAGGCTCCCCACACACAGCTCTTCTCAATAGGGTGGAGTCAAAGGCTTTTCGTCTCATTAACTCTCCTCCTCTTACTGACTCCCTTCAACCTCTGTCTCTTTGCCGCACTGTTGCATCTTTATCTCTTTTCTATCGCTACTTTAATGGTCATTGCTCCTCTGAACTGTATGCTTGCATTCCTCCACCTCTACGACGTGCGCGTAGCACCCGTCTGGCAGCAAACTCTCATCCCTTTTCTGTCCAACTCTCTAATGCAAGAGTTAACCGTTACTCCCAGTCTTTCATTTATGCAACAGGTCAGCTCTGGAACTGTCTCCCTCTATCTGTATTTCCTGCTGCCTATGATCTTCAGTCTTTCAAACGCAGTGTGTCCAGGCATCTCAAAATGATCGGATCTTGAATTTGGCTCTCTATTGTATTTTGTTTTTCTCTTGGAGGGAACTGTTACTGCGGGCTCATGGCCTTTGATTCCTTCTTCCTCGCATAAAAAAAAAAAAAAAACTCATATAATAATAACAGCCGCCTTAATTATATGGACAAATTACTTTGACAACCACATTTGATTTAACGAAATGTTTGAATTTTCATCAAAAATTTGTGTCTTGAAAAGCATCTTATTGACGGAGATGATATTTCGCACAAGTTTTTATACGAGTTACCTGTATCGATCCGTATTGATGTGAATGGACCTTTTGGCTCTGAAAATACCTTATATGACCTGAAATTACCTAAAGTGATTGGATTAGACATGAAATGATGTACTTGGGTCTGAATTTGGCTAAGTGAATCTACGGTTAACTCAGTAGAGGATAGTAGACCTGAAGTTTCCTAAATGGATATTAATATGAACTTGACCTAACAGACTCAAAGGATGAGAAGGGCCTGAATGAACTTAAATGGTTTGAGCAGGTCTGGCTTGAATGGAATTAATTAGACTTGAATTACACTAATAGTGATGTATCGGATACCAAATTTTAGAGTTCCGCGGAGGCGGAGCCGGATATCTATTTCTGATAAAATGCGGTTGCGGATAAAACTGCGGAGGTTAAGATATTAATTTTTGCGGACGCGGACACAACTGCGGAATATTTTTACCTCCATGTCCGCGGTTGCGGACGCGGACGCGGATTTTTTTTTTTTTTTTTTTTTTTTACACATATTACAGTACATTTATGCAGTATAATGTGACGAGTTTCAGCCACACTCAAGTGTACACTTAAGTGTGTTACCAGGATGCGGGACGGGGACCCAATTCGTCATGAATCATAGATAAATAGATCACTGCCACCTTGTCCGAAATTTGATGCCTGTCTGTACACCGTGGATCTGCTGCCAACTGTACACTGAGAGTCACCGGTAAATTATAGTTTGATATATGCTCAATTGGAGAGAGAGAGAGAGAGAGAGAGAGAGAGAGAGAGAGAGAGAGAGGAGGAACAATAAGAAACGGGGGGAGGATGAGAGCTAATAGAGAAGAAAACAGAAAGAGGAAAAGGGACTGGTAGGTGAGAGGAACGGAGAGGAGAGTTGTGAATGAAAAGGAGAGAGAAAAAGAATTATGACAAAAAGAGAAAGAAGAAATATTTGATGGATGGAGATCAGCAACCTCTGCGGTTCTTTGACGCGAAGGCAGATTATTATGCGGAGCTTTTATTATCTGAAAACTCGGTGGCAGATAATGATGCGGAGCTTTTGTTGTCTGAAGACGCGGACGCGGATAGTAATGCGGACATTACTTTCACTGTGGAGGCTTCGCAGAGGCGGAGGCGGATATCCGATACATCACTATACCCTAAGTTGATCCAGATTGACCTCAGTGGCCCTAAACTGACCTGATTGGATTTGGCTGATGCCAGATGAACGTGGATGCTTGCTGCTTTGCGTTCCTTTAGCCACTTCAGTTCGATGACGTGTTTTTATTCTATTCTTGCTTTCAGACTATTTTCTTCAGTTGGAGATATTTTTTGAGTTGGAGGGGTTAGAGGTCTCCTTCCTTAACCCATTTGCAATGTTAGATCTTTCCAAGGCGAAATTCAGTCGTCAGGGGTTACCAGTATTAAAATCAAAATACATGTTAGGGCTGAAAGGGTTAAGGACATTCCAGAGTTTATTTTCTAAGGACTTTGTTAGAGTCTTGATCCATAGTTTACAATAGAAATAAGACTGCTGATATAACCGTCTTTTCAGCGAGAGGGATAATCTGTTCTTTTAAAAGTTCTGTATATAGTTTAAAGTCTTTCGCCCCATCTTACCGGCTCGGTGGCGTGTTAGGTAGAATGGGTGCATGAGGACGCTGTGATCGCACGATTGACATGGTGGACTTTCTCTCCTGATTGACTGTAGCCTACAAATACGTGCATACAACATGTGTACACATTCCACGCATACGTATTTTTTTGTATGCGACACATATACACAGGGTGGTGGTATGAATGAATGAATTCATATGTGTGTGTGTGTGTGTGTGTGTGTACCGTATATGTACGTGCGTGATAGCCGCAAGTTAGAATACAAATTTGTGGGTGGGGGAAGGAAACTGTTATTCCATTCACATCAAGGGGTCTTTACAACTGTTTAAAATTGTAAGGCAGTGGGCAGATTCATTTGAGACGACGTCATCGTGCAGTAAGGGTTAACCACTTCGTTATTTAGATGAGATCTCTAGTGGTGGAGGTTGACTGATGCCGTGCCCAGCACATGTAATATCAGACGTCTCTCCTTAGCTGAATAAGATCGTCTGGTAGCAGCTAGAATTCAGATTAAAAGACGTCATGTTGGGTGAGTGAAGGGAGATTGTATCATCTCGTTTGGTTCACTTCAAGTCATTATGCTCCAATCACTTACTCTCATCTGAATAAAAAATAGTCTAGCGTAAGCAGTAGAAGAATACTAGAGATGTTCCGACCATGAAAGGGTTAAACAACCATAGGCCAGTGCATGATTGTCAGCCACTGACAGCGACATCTTGCTAAAGAAGCAAAACGTGTAAGTATTATTCTTTAAATCCACAGTTATTTGTTGCAACTCTGTAAGTCCATCCATCCATCATACAGTTCTTATCTGCCTCATCAGGAGCATAGGGGCCTCGGACTATACTCCATCCAGCCATAAAAGACGAAAGAGTCCCGCCTCACTGTTCTCTGAGTGACATTATATGAGCAGTAAATACCAACCCTCCCTCCGATGTAAATCATGCGGGTCTCATTCGGTTGGATAGTCTTAGCCCACGAGAACGCCATTCATCATTTGATCTATGATTACCACCCAGTGTAATATATGATTCCCCGGAATGAAAGAACCATTTCACTTGTTATTCAGTGTAGAGGTACCAGAAGGTAGCTACATCGAGTGGATGGTAAGCGCCTCACCTTCTAAATCGAAGTATTATGATTATCATGCAAAATAAGTAATCTAATTAACTGATGAGGCTGCAATTACGGATACATTACTCTAAAAATTGTCACGTAACGAAGTTCCCAAAACATGCGAATTACGCGTTCCAACAAACCCCACCAAGACAACGTACTGAAGGCAATGAAATACGGGACCATCCAAAGTATAAGGCACGGCCGGCAGCTGGCCCAGTCCTAGTCTTGTCTTGATTCCCTTGTCAGTCTCAGTGTTTCCAAGGACTTAACTGTTAACTTTTGAGGTCGTAAAAAGGTATAAGAAACGCTGTTAAATATTAGTTCAAGCTCTGAGACGCACTCCCACTGTATCGTTGCATCTCGTATTTTTATCGACAGAAACATAACATTATACATAACATCTTTATAGTCATCCTTATTTTTAACTACACTTTTTGACTATCCCCGTTCAGTTCAGCAGTAATTTGCAGTATCCCACTATGTTAACCACGTCACTGTGATGACCTAGATTAATTTTTCATCTTTCAAGAATTTCGAACTAGAAGGATTAGACACAGCCTTCTAAATAATCCAGTTCAGTAAAAGGGATGTCGCCTAACCTGAATACAGTGGTCTGGTAGCACTGAGGGTAGTATTCTAGGTGGCATAGGAGGCTTCGTAGCACCTCTTCTTTGGCGAATTATTTTCTCTGTTACTCCTCAGCATTCTCTTATATGTTATCTGTATCGTTTTAATATCGACATAGGCAGCATCAGTAACACACATGAGGTTATTGAAGTGTAATGAACAGAATAAATCGCTGAAGAAGAGGTGCTACAAAATCTGAGAAAAAAGCAAAAACTTGTCATACTGTACGGCTCTAAGAATGAAATAAAGCTACGTAACAAAAGACGTCACCGGATGGAAAGTGTTAATGCTTTTGACGACCTGAATTTTAAAGGCGATTGTCTGTTTATTTGTAGATTTTTGAACATGTCATAGGCGTATTATCTGGAGAAAATTCACTCCTCCCAGACAGCCAGGTGGTTGCCGAATACTAGTCTCGTTGTTTCGTGGGTCTGGGTGGCACTATTTTAAATTTGTTTTTGCTGCTACCAGACTATTTTAATCAGTTTAGGAAAAGATTGTCGTATTGAAGGGATTTGCAGATGCTGCTCGTATGTCTAACTCCTTCCTGTTCTAAAATCTGTCCAGAGCTGAAAAGAATTGTCTGGGTAAGATTATTATACGTCGCTTAGGAAAGGGGTTAATTTCTTACTGTATATAAATAGACGGAATAATGGGTATATTGTCGAGAAAATATCACCTCTTCTAGATGACTAGAAGGCTGGCGATTAGTAGACCTGAGAGTTACAGTGGAACAGGAATTTCTTGTTCCAGCACCAACACATCTGTCTGAGAGGTCACACAGCTAATGAGCATAGTTATTACCTGCATCCATTGGGAAATAATACAAAAAATTAGTGAGCGAAGGTTTTTGGGCAAGTTCCTAGTTTTTACTCGTACTTTCTGAACTGTGTAATAGTAATGATGGTTGTAGTGATGGTAGTGGTGGTGATGGTGGCATTGATGATGATGAAGAAACATGACTGACCTTTCTGTATCTTTTTTTTACCACATTCTGGAATGTGGGATGTAGGCTGATCACATTTAACAATTACAGGTGTTCTATAAATGACCGTAAAGTATTAGTGGCTTATTTGTAATAGTACAGTATAGCCAGTAGCCATCATAGTCAGTAAATTCCTTTAGTCCATGATTACTCTTTTCAGTTATCAGTAGTGTCTTATTATTCCATATTCAGATTTACAAGAATGTTACTTGACATTTTTGCTTCACTTTCTGTTTTACTTGTTAAAAAAAAAAAAAAAATGCAGACGCTTAGGCATATTTAGTCTCATGTACTCGTGTATGTTCAGAAATCCAATTTTCCCTTGCGATCGTAGTACGTCCCCACTGACCCTATATTATGCCTTTCACAACCATTTTACGACCCTGGCAGTGCATCCCGGGGTTGATCTGACCAGAACTCGGATTCACTAATAAACTTACGAATATATTCCAGTCTCAACCATGATTTCTTTTCACCGGTAGGACAAGGAGTGTATATAATCTTCCCATGTTTTTTATTCTTTTTGCTATAAGTAATCATAGTGACGAATGGAAAATTATTATAGATTATATCTTTTCTGCAGGGAAGACAAGGAAAGCAAAGTGCAGAAATTTTTCCGTTCTAGTTCTTCCTGCAAACATTAATTGATGATACGACAGGGGATCGGTCATAAGTACATCTGTGAATCTCTCCCCATACTTGCCTTGGACAGCTTTTTACGATCCCCATCCTGGGATGCCAGGGTCCAGGTAACCATTGCTGCCCAGTGTCTCCGTTTTGAGGGGGAACTGGTGATGCATGGGTTGGCACATCCAGCTGGCAAAACTCGAGATCGATTCGCGAACATTTCACATTGGACGAAGTTTCTTTCAGTGTTTGATTTCGCGAGCAGGTCACACTCTAGAACGAAGTTTGTTTCCCTCTTGTCCCTGTTCACCCAGCAGGATAACTGGGGACCTGGATATAACATCGACCATTGCGAGTTGTATTGTGGGGGAAGGTTGGGACTTAGCAAATATTGATCGGCTGCATGACCCAGTGTACTCGATAGGCGTTCATATAAATCATCCATTGTTTGATCATATACAGTAGCCTCCGTATTATTACCCCTTCAGTACGATGGTGTGATTTTAGTTGTCTTTTTATTACCAGATGATTTAGGTCAGCTTAGAAGAGGTTTTTCGAAATGAAGGAGTTAGATGCAGCCATAATTAACCCCTTCATTATTAGAGATCCTTCTTAGGTCGAATAAAAATCGTCTGGAAGTAGCAAGGGCATGACGAAAAAATACGTCATCGGATTGAATGTATTAGAAATAAAATTGCGAAGGCGTGAATAGAAATAAAAGTGCAAAGGCGTAAAGAAGCCCTTAATTGGCCCTTCTTATTATTATAATATGTCCTGGAAGGAGTGGCCACAAACAAATCGCCTTCATATAGCCATTACTATAACACCTCTGGTTATTAGATGTGATTAACCTAAATACCACATCGTAAAGTATAGTCAGCAGCGATACAGCAGTCAGACAGGTTCTCTCATCATTACGAGTTTCAGAAATTATCGTCAAAATATCGGGGTTTTTTCCCTCTCCCAGTTTTAGTTATCGGCATATGTCAGAGATGCGCTCCAAATTATCACAACTTTTTTCAAACAACCGGGACAGTAAATTGAAGGAGACTGGTAGATGGACCTTACAAGTTACAGTGTAAATGTAACGAGCAAACTTAAAAAATCACTGTGGAGCTAAGAGAGAGAGAGAGAGAGAGAGAGAGAGAGACCATTAAAAAGGCAACAGATGACGAGGACTCTGAAGATACAAAAACTGGTTTATACAGGGTAAACCATTATATAACGCCCCTCTTCCACTCTCCCTGGCAGTTTTATGAGCGTTGCGAGGACGGCTCAGTCTGCATTATCAATGTCTATTCTGCATCATTTATTCATTTCTCACTCCCACTGCCACACCCACACCAGCACACTGCGCCGTCCCCGCAACACAAGATACTGCTAGCTGAGTTTCTACTGGAGCGCATGTTACGGAAAATCCTGTCTTTATAATTACACAGTAGTAGTGGTTGGTCAGTGGCGCATTGTTTCCAAACTTGCACATGACGTACGTAGGCGTAACCATGATTGCGAAAAGGGGGAGGGGTACTGTCTATCTACAGTATCTATCTACGGTATAGTCAGATATCTCAGTCCTGGAAGGAGTGGCCACAAACAAATCGCCTCCATATCACCTTGTCCTCTACTATCAGGTTTTCCTCCCTCCAGTTCACTCCACCCTTACCAGTAAGCCTCTCTACTCATTCCTTCCATCGCATCCTCGGCCTTCGCGATCTCCCTGTCCCCCATCCTTCACTCATATGCATTCTGTTACTCAGTTTTTCATTCTACATTCTCTCCATATGACCACAGATTACTTCTCATAACATTTTCCAGCATCTCATTTCCACATCAGCACCGCAATACTCCTTAACTTCCTCATTTGTCTGTCTGTGTACCCAACTCCACATTTTCCACTTACATTTCTCATTTCCTCTGCTGACTTGTGTCCTTCCAATAGATTCCAAGCTTCACTTCCATACGTTAAAAACGAGGTTCCACTCGGTATGTACCCTCACAGTGGAGAGAGAGAGAGAGAGAGAGAGAGAGAGAGTAATGACTAAAAGCCATTTTGAAAATAATCATTGATACTTGGAAATATCTGCCAAAAGATATAAACTATCCTAATGATGTTACGTCCATTGAAGAGAGAAGCAGGGTGTGCAGAAAAAAAAAAAAAAAGTAGTGGATACGCCCCTGATTATCATGTGTAGTGACGTTGATGTATTAACATCTGGGTCGTATTTATGAAGGATCTCAACAACTTTACGATAAACATTTAATCATCAGAGCGTTTTGTTTTTCGTTTCTTGTTGCCTAACATTCACCCTAATTTGACAGGAAAGTGTTTGGTAGCTGTATAAGTGAAGGCAAACGCATGTGAAAGCAGTAGTATACATTGCTAAAATCTTACAGTTTACAAGTATGGTCTCAAGCGTCTCAAACAAAGGTATATATTTTTAACTGTCAGCCGGGCAGAGTTGTGCTCACATATTGTTAGAAGAGTGTGGGAATTTGCGTATGATGTGTGACTGTGTTGTTGGCCAGTGTTGGATTGGGTACACTGACTCACTTGGGCTACTCCAATAAAGAATTCATTATTATTATTATTATTATTATTATTATTATTATTATTATCTAGTAGTAGTAGTAGTAGTAGTAATATTTTAGTAGTAGTAGTAGTAATAGTAGACAACCCAGTGTGATCGTGTGCACATTCTTGTACGGGACGGCGGATCGGTTGCACTGCACCACCCAGGACGTTGATTCATAAGCTACACCCTGTTCACTTTAACTGGGTCTAAAGTTGCCATCTACCCGTCGTGAATGCTGCGCTGTAACAGGAGGATAACACGAGAATACAGTGCAAGTAACGAAGAAGTGTTTTTTCAAGGATGTAGGATTGTAGGACAATAGTAGCCGTAGTATCGTCCTGTCATTTTGCCACTGAGCTACGGAAAATAAGCTGCAAAAGGACGAAAATATCTGCCAAGTTAAAGTGGACGAATTACACCTTACGATCAATTCTCGGTCGTAACTAAGATTTGTTACTGCAGGAAAAACGAGAGAGAGAGAGAGAGAGAGAGAGAAGGGTCCAGAACCTTCGTATATATATGGAGCCTCTGTGGTACAGTGGTACAGTGTGCGTTTCGTACGCTGATGGACGAGGGTTCGCCTCCCGCCAGGGTTGTAAAAACTTTGTGAATCGTTCACCGAGCCACTTGCTACTTTGGCGGACATAAGGGGTGATGTGGCATAAGGGGTGCTGTGGTTGAACCAGTGTCGCATACTAGTATGCTTGCACCCAGTCGGTTTGCGCGGGCCGATTACACTTGGTTCACAGACTAGACACACATCCAAAGCCACTACAATTACACTTACAAGCACTTCTCACCCTACATACAATCTCTACCAGATAGCCTAAGCCACTGGGTAGAGATACATTGGCTTGTATCGTCCCTGCTTCGGTAGGGATAGGCCGGTCCTGCAGTGGACCTCAACGGCTGATGATGATGATATATATATATATTATATAGATAGATATAGATATCTTGTTCTTCTCGCAAAAACATTTCTTTGTTACGAGTGGGAGATAAATGTGAGCTTTGTGAATCTCCATCCTTGTATTTATAGCACACGCAGTACGGTGACACCATGCGTATGACGTAACCAACAGGCAGGAGTCTCTCTCTCTCTCGCTGTCTCTCTCTCTCTCTCCACAAACACACACACACACACACACACACACACACACACACACACACCTATATATATATATATATATATATATATATATATATATATAATATATATATATATATATATATATATATATATATATATCATATATATATATATATATATTGCCTGACGTCGCTTCCTGTGAGGTGTAAGCCCATAATAATCCCCTGGAACTTCAGTCCCTCCTCGGTAACGACCTCATGCCACATCGCCTTCTCTCATGTGCTTTCCTGGCTTATCTCTCCAACCTGTCCTTGATCTTAACAACCATATATCCGATCATATCTTTTTCATTTTATTCTTGCTTCTGTTCGACAATTTTTTTTTTTTTTTAATTTGGAGAGTCCCCTATTAGTGAATGAACTAGTGAAGGCTACATCTAACCGCTCCACTTCGAAAAATCTCACCTACACTGAATGCCATCGTCTGGTGGTAGTCAGGGTAAATTAAGAATGACGTTACCGATTTCCAGGGGTTCATTCCTTTCTACCTTTCCAACCATCGTTATCTTATAGCTACTCATTTAGGATCGCTGCTTTAGCTAAAATGTTAATCAGTGAAATTGCTCAATTTTATGCTTCCGCTTTCACTGTCACCCTAAAGCAGTTTTCCTTAGCCTGGGGTGGGTGTACCCCATGCTGGGCCGGTTCTGGGTACGAGCGATGTAAGCGACGGCTTGACGCCACCTTTGTCTTTAGAGGGCCCAAAAATGAATAGAAAAACTAAAGTATTTAAATTTTACTAGATCATATCACAAATTCAGTTTAGAAAATCAAAATGAAGTGGAATTTTTAAAAAAAAATCCTGGTCGATAATGTAGTCCTTACCAAGAGCCAAGGTGATTGGGAAAAAACAACTGCTGCCTTGGTAGAAAAATCTAGTAAAATAAGAATAGTTCGTTCCTGAATACATGGTTTTAAGCAGTACCTTATATATACTTGCCATATAAAGTGCTCTAACAAGTTTGGATCCATACAATTTTTCGGACCAGGCTGAACGGAGTTTTACATTTCATACCTATTTGTACAGTGTTATAGTGTTTTTAACATCGATGACTATAACGTTACTGCAATGCATTTATGGGTTTAATTTTCACTAGGTAAACTGCTGGTGGAGTATATTAAAGAACCCACAAATATAATCCTGGTTAAGGCCTCCAGAATGCTAGAACCGGCACTGACCCCTTGAGGGTGTGAAGTGTCATATGTGGGGTGCGAGATATGTCTGCCGGTTCAGTTACAAAGCTCTTAAATTGCCTTCATAGTTGGATTTAATTTCCTACCCTATTAAACTTCTGTGCAAAATTTCTTTGTCGTTGTGCTGTCTGGCTGTACTGTGAATTTGCTGTAAAGATAATTAAGTGCCAAATATCCAAAATTGATCGCAGAGAGTGTATGCAAGGAAATATGAGAACCGAAGAGGTGCAATCACTAAAATTGCTGCCTTAGGCGGTGATGTTAATGAGCGCTAGAACCATTAACATGAGCATTATTAGATAATGTCCATCAAATAGTTAGTGGCACACTTCTCGTTTGTACGTAATTCACTATGTCTGGGATTCTTTTCGTTGAGATGCAAACAAATCCACGGTGGAAAATGCCCTTAGTCAGTTTTTCCCTCTCCATGCTGTTCTACCATATCAAACCAGTGTCTTGCATTTTCCCACTGCATCAGTTTCCGTATAACATTTTTCACGACTTCCCCTTTGCAAACCTAATCATATGCCCTAGTTTTGCAGTGGAATTAATAGTTACTAGTATTTTTTTTTTTTTTTTCAATCACTAAAACCTTCAGTGGGTCGCATTCTCGTCGGCTTTGGAGATTTCATTACACTTCTCTCCCTCGCCGTTTTTTTTTTTTTTCATATTACATTTCAGCTCCACTACGTTGAAGTTTTTTTTTTTCTGTCTTCTTGTTACGACCAGACGATTTTATTTAGTTTATGTAAAATTTCATACAGAAGGGGTAAAAAAATGAAAGGCTGTATGTACTGAAATCTTTCAAGTTCAAACTTTTCTACAGTACCATATAATCATCTGGATGTAGTAAACGATTAGTACGTCATCAGGCTGAAGGGATTAACAGCTGTGGCGACTTTGTTATCGAAAACAAGAGTTAAGTTTATTGATATGGCTTCAGCACGGCTTTTGAGACACACTCTGGCATGGGGTCAAGTCATGTAGGGTCAAGTCACCTTTAACCTATCCAACCTGGACCACGGCCGAGTTTTTCCCTGCATTGACCTCGTTGTGGGGATCCATCAACCTCAGCATGTGCATAGTCCCCACCACGGTTTAACCTCTGTACTGTCAATGTGTTATTTCTGTTCTGTTATTACTACTGTGATCAAATTATTATATTTCATGTGTGTACGCGTATGTGAGTGTGTGTGTGTGTGTGTGTGTGTGTGTGTGTGTGTGTGTGTGTGTGTGTGTGTGTGTGTGTGTGTGTGTGTGTGTGTGTGTGTGTGAAATGGATTGGATTAAAGTTAAACATTAGGTAAACTCAATTTTCGCAAAAGTTTTATTCTAAAACTTTTTTTTAAATTAAATTACGCGAAATATTCTGTTGCTTTATTTTTGTTTTCCCCAGACGAGTTTATTCAGCTTGGGGAAGAACTTACGTAGCGAAAGAGTGATGACAACAGTGTGCAAACCCTCCAGTTCGAAAGTTCTATCCCAAGTTGAATTTATCGTCTGGAGATAGTAAGAACGGAATAGGCAATACGTCATCGAAGTGAAGGTGTTATTTAAATCCATCCTTATCACTCGGGGGGGGGGGGTTCATAACTGTAGATAGTGGAAATGTTGGGTGGGAGAGACACAGGTTAGAGTTTCAATTCCTTATTTTTCTTTGATATTTCAAGTTACACAGAACCCATTCTTCCCGGACAAAATACTCTGATGATGAGTTCCGTGTAGCCTGAAACTTTAGGGAAAAATAAAGAATTCAAGCTCTAACAGTGTCTCTCTCCCACCCGATATTTCCACGGGGTTTCCTTAGTCCTACGAAACATTCAGTGTAATACAGCCCAGACATCTAACATTACTGTAATCGACAGTAAATAAAAAATAAATAAATAAAATGAAATGAAGAGGCAACTAATACTCTCAGTAGTAGCCAATAAATTATCCCTCCAGTTTGTAGTCGAACAGTTGTGACACTCTAACGTAACATTCTGAGCAGTCTGTAGGCTCCGAAGGTGGCATCACTGGGTTTCGGTCATTCCTCATGTCGTTGTTGACTGTAGTGAAGCAAACCATTATACATGTGCGCAACTGTAACTTCTTGTATGAATTTAATCCTACTGATGGAGCAGTGCCATCAGTGGATAGAATAATACTGGACCTCCCTTTGGCCAATCCTGGAGCCGCCCCTGTCAGCCTATGCTTTCAGACCTACAGCCAATCCCATTTTACCGCTTTCAGTGTGTAGGGCCTGAGGTTAGGCAATGATGGTCCATTTCATGTAAGGATAGACGAACAGCTTATTTCTCTTAATGCTGGAGATCGAACCTATGGAAGACCGTCACTCCGACTGGGGCACTTTTAACCACATACCAGGCGAATGCAGACCCCTGACTTTAGTACCACAGGCTCTACTCCTGTTATATCAAAGGGGAAATCTGCGTTGTTACTAGTTTCGACGTTGTTTTATATTTTTCAGTAAAAGGAAAATTATTTCTTTGTTTTCCATATTCCAGAAAGTTTTTTTTCAGCGTATATTATTCTTCTCGAGCTGAAGGGATTAAATTCAGCCTTCATTAAGCCTATTACCATCAGAGACCCTCTTCTGCTGAATAAAATCGTCTGGTTGTAGGAAAAAAAAAACTACAAAAATATGTAAACATGTTAAAGTGGATAAGGCCAGTAATATGCTTTCAGTGTTGTCAATACACTGTGCCGTATGAGATTCCCTAAGCCACTATCACATGGAGAACAGTGGACATTCGAATTTTGCTGCCACGCGAGTGTTTTGGACAGCCAAGCTTGGAACGCCACCAGACCCATTCGTAACGTCTACGCTCACCGTCGCCGTCCAAAACACCGTAGTTCCCTTCTGTTTAGAGTTTGTCCTTGAGTGGCGGAGTAGCGTGCATCGTCTGCTCTTTTGAACTCCACAGTGCCCTATTTCTTCCCCTTCTTTGTGTTCTTGCACAAATGCGTCTTCATCTTGCAGCAGGGCAGGGTTTCTAGTTCGTGGAAATAGTCTGCTAATGTGGAAACACAAATGAGCGACGAACCTAGATATGGATAATGCAGACGTCTTTCCACGCTGGTGTGGAAAATTTCCAGGCTACCCATTTTTTTTTTTTTTTCTTATAGTAGAGAAGAATATGACATAGTATGCATACAGTAAATATGTACCGGCATTGCTATTTAGATCCCTCATAGTTAAGCCAATGAACTGTGTAGAGTCTGTGTTTGATATCGACTCATTTAACAGGGAAATATACATCATGGAACACTGTATTCCTGCACCCGGCCAGTGGTATCGTTACTATTTTACATATTATTATTTAGCAAATTATTTACCAGTCGTATTTCCTTCAAAGTGTTCAGAAACTACCAGGGCCAGGTTAACTCTGCTGTGGCCTGGTAGGCAATGCAAACGGTTGGCCTGCAACATAATACGGTGGGTCTTTTTCTTCTTTTTCTTTTTTTCCGTTATTTCCAGTGAAAGTTTGGCATGACCTCTAATGGCCTTTTTTGATGGCCTGATGGGTGATGACCCTTATTTGGACGCCCAAAGCGTATGTTTATACCGCTCTGGAAGTCTGGATGGCCTGTGACAGGCCTTGGCCTGGTAGGCAGTTGCCCATTTTTCCTACACCTGGTAATCCGGCCATGGGAACTACAGAGGAAATTCTTTTCTTAAACTGTGTAGATAAGCTATGAACGTGAATGGCATGGTAAGATGGCCACCACTGACTTCAGGGGTTAGCTTTGATTCATAATAATAATGTCAAAACAAAGTTATATTCCTATTGACTGTGAACAAACTGATGCAGTTTGTATTTTTTTTTTTTTTTTTTTTTGTGCTCGACTCTGGGGATAGGCTTCTCAGCCTGTTTCCAAGGCTCAGTAGTCCTCCTACATATCGTACACCCCTACATGTCACCACTTCGGCGCTAACACCCACCGTCCATATTGAATACATGCTAGGGCTGTCTCATGCAGGACTGATGTGTTGGTATTAGCGGGGGTATTTTTACGACATGTCGGCGGGTC
>NC_137040.1:10280496-10282996 GCF_032717465.1 Coenobita brevimanus | reverse complement strand
AGATGATTTATTTATGTCTTAATTCATACAGTTTCAAAACACTTCATAACAAAACAGCAGTGAAGAATAACTTGCAGACTACGACAAAACTGATTCATGACACTGTTATCCTGATATGGACAGGTAGTTGTCGAAAAGGTTGGCAGAGATCCTTTATGTATGTGACCCCCGGCCTTTTTAATATGCAATTCATGTAGGCCCGTGGGGGCGGAGGGGGGTGGGGCGGTGGTGGTGGAGGAGGAAAGGGGATGAGTGGAAGGGGGGAATTGGTGGTTGCGGGTTTGATGTACTGTATATGTTTGCAATATATAAATTTGAGCCACCTCATTCTTGGGTGGGGGAAAAAATAGTTCAGGTTGATAAAGATGTTGAGAATGATTATTATGATGAAATTGTGCATATATTCAGTTGTCACTAAAGGCTAAGTTTCTCCATCTCGGAATGTCTTTTTATTATTATTGAAAGGGAAGGTGATGGGCGAAAGGCATGTGGAGAGAATGAGATGAATAGGGGGATTATAGGGTGGAGGCAGAAGAATTAGGGGATGAGAGTGAGAAGTACTTGAGTTTGAACTTAGCAGGTGATCAGTATCACTAAATAGTGAGTTGGAAGGTCTTTTGTTTAGTACTGAGGTAATGTGCACAGTCAAGGACAAAAGTTCATTTGCTATTCTACAGTGCCTACTTTACTCTTGTGCATGTCCGTTACATTCATCCCTGACACATCATATCAATGAGAATCGTCTGTGGGTAGAGGAACATAACAGTCCTCCCTCAGTTTCGTATTACTAGCCAGCAACGCAAAGTGAGAAGCAGAAGTGGTGAAGTATTAGGCAAACACTACTTTCCAACAGTTCGCTGTACATAGGAAAAAGTATGTACGCACTGTTGAATAAAAATAACAAATTTTGTGTGTGTGTAGGGGGTGGGGTGAGAGCGAGGCAGTACGTGCATGTAAGAAGGGGAGTAGTGGCGGTAGTGGTGTTACATAAGAGGGCGTGTCGGCCTTGTGTAGCCTGGCATTCACCTCATTATCCCTCCCCCTTTATTACTCCCCCTCCTTCCCTCTCTCTCTCTCCCTACACACTACACAAGGCGCAATATCTCATTGGCTTAGGAGACTGTCTAGCATCTCCTAACCAGTTTTCAGTATCTTGGACTTTATTCGTATTTACCACTTCATTTCTTATCTTGCACTTTACTGTTTTCTTGTTTATTACTTCAGTTTTGTACCTTGCACTTTACTGTATTTTTGTTTACCATTTTATTTCTGTATCTTTCCCTTTATTGTATTCTTGTTTACGACTTCATTTCTGTATCTTGTACGTTACTGTATTGTCGTAGGGTATGTCTCTCTTTTGTGATGATACAGAAGGAAGTATAGGCGGCACACAAGAGAATAATAATATGCCATATATAAAATAAATCACGTAGGGAGAGATGCTGCGGGAATACAGCTGAAAGGTTGCATTCTTGTTGACTTAGAAGGTTTTGTAGCCTCCTCATGCCTATCGATGTATTTCGCATAGGCTGCTCATCACTGTTATCTTGTTATATACAGGGTGGTCCATATATAACGCTGCTCTTCCGCTCCGTCAGGCGATTTCTTGTCTGTTGCGGAGACGGCTCATTCAGCGTTATCCGTCACTGCCCTGCATAAATTTTCATTTCATAATTTTTTCACCCAAACCAGCAGATTGAGCCGTTCCCGCAACACATAAGATACTGTCAGATAAGTCCAGTGGAATACTATATCTGAACAGCCCCACATATCATGTTATATCGATATTCACTGAATATATAACCTTAAAAGAGCATAACACACCACATACAGAGACATACTGGTAAGGAAGAGGTGTTACGGAGGCTAGCAAACAAGAAAATGACTCGAGGTTTACATTTGCAAACAGCATCTTGGTATTTTTAAATCATTTTCTTTGTCTATACTAGCTTATTTGTGGCTGTTTCACGAACCGTACAGAGAATAGAGGATGGGAAAATGTAGGTCTCTCTCTCTCTCTCTCTCTCTCTCTCTCTCTCTCTCTCTCTCTCTCTCTCTCTCTCTCTCTCTCTCTCTCTCTCTCTCTCTCTCTCTCTCTCTCTCTCTCTCTCTCTCTCTCTCTCTCTCTCTCTCGTCCCCCACACCAAGTCTTCGATGATGATACTAGATTGTATAATCATGTTAGCTAATCGGGGAAAAAAGGCTACAATTGTACTAGGTGACTTTAACTGTCTCGTTAACTGGACGGGTAAGACAAGAGACACAGAAGCAAGAAGGCCGACAATTTGACTGATGAAACCATGACCAAGTGTGTGACTGAGCCCAGAAAGGGAAGGAACTTATTAGATCTTGTGTTCGCCTCTAAAGGTAACCTCGTTTCCACCTTGACTTCAGATGAGCCATTAGCAGGAAGTGATTATTATCTAATCAGATTCTCACTGCGTGTACAGTACATAAGGTCGAGGTCAAAGTTTAGCAGCTTAGTAGACCAAATTTAAGG